>NC_057795.1:561403648-561559724 GCF_018294505.1 Triticum aestivum | reverse complement strand
GGCCGAGCGGGCGATGCTGTCGGGCCGGGCGGGCCGGCCGTGGGCCC
Organism: Triticum aestivum; assembly: GCF_018294505.1. Lineage (NCBI taxonomy): Eukaryota > Viridiplantae > Streptophyta > Magnoliopsida > Poales > Poaceae > Triticum > Triticum aestivum. Next base: position 561,559,677 of record NC_057795.1, on the reverse strand, counting down.
GCAGGGCCGCGGCGGCGTGGGGAGGAGAGAGAGATGCCGGCGCTGGTGACGTGTCGCGCGGGGAGTGGCTGCGGATGGCGGTGGGGCTGAGGTGGCGGATCCAGATTGGCCGGGGTGATGTGGCTGGCGGGGGTGGACATGTCCGACGGCGGGTCGGACATGTCCGGCTGCGGGAGGAGGAAGACGTCTAGGGTTTGGACTGCGGAAAATTTCAGGGGAGGCCACATATAAATAGGTAGAGGGAGCTAGGAGAGTCCAAATGAGGAGCGGTTTTCGCCCACACGATCGTGATCGAACGACCGAGAGCATGGAGGGGAGTTAGATGGGTTTTGGGCCAGTTTGAAGAGGTGTTGGGCTGCAAAGAGAGAGGGGGCTTTACGGTTACCCGGTTAACCGTTGGAGTACCAAACGAACTCCAAATGGCACGAAACTTGACAGGCGGTCTACCGGTGGTATACCAAGCCCGCTTGGCAAGACTCGGTCCATTCCGAGAAAGTTTAACACTCGCTCACAATAGGAGACAAAAGGGGAACGCCGGAGGGCATAGGAGCGCCGGATTGCAAAACGGACAATGGGGAAAAAGCTCGGATGCATGAAACGAACACGTATGCAAAATGAAATGCACATGATGACATGATATGAAATGCAGATGATGACATGGCAAAATGCAACACGCAAGCAAATGACATGGCAACGACGGCGAATAACTGGCGGACACCTGGCGCATCGAATCCGGGGTGTTATAATTCATTCCAAGTTTATGGGTACAGATGAACATTAACGTAATGGCCAGTTATAGAGACGCTGTTTTTAAAAGCACGAACCAGAGTCATGTCTTGTGCACACATGAAGGCATGGACATTCCCGCCTTTCGTTGTTTCAATGTTTCGGGTCACAGGCACGGGCATAAAGAGCTCAAAGGCATGGTCCGTGGTATTACATAGAGTCATGCTCGCCTGTGACTGTATCAGACGGAGACCCACGGGCGTTTAGCCCACGGAGATGAACCTTTGTCTTACGCACAGCCATGGGCGTTTACTTTGTGAGACACGGAATGGCCTATGTGAGGGACGTTGTTCTTAAAATCTTATTTCCTTGTATTTAAAAGCACGGACGTGAACTCCCTACGGACACGGTTCCATATTGAGCTGTGTCATGCTTCTTTCTTGATGTTACGTATATTGTTTGATAAAGGCGTGGACATCGTGGCTGTGTGTGTTTCACTATTAAGAGTCACAGGCACGGCCATAAAATACTCAAAGGCGTGGTCGGTGATACTACATGGAGTCATGCTCACGGATCGAGAGGGAGCACGGTCGCCTCTTCCTTCTGCTCCGACGACAAGCACACAACGAGAAGGCGACGTCGCCGGCGGAGCCACTCTGGACCTCTTGGTACTACGAGCAGCGCTTTCTATCTCCACCTCCATTGCTGCCGTGGTGCCACCTACGACCATTGTTCGGTGAGGTGGATCTGGAAGAGGCACGACAAGAAGCCAATGGAGCCATACTTTAATATTAGGCAGAATCACGTTCATGCATTTATTGCACAAACCGTACATTTCATTAGCTGCACGGGCTTGAAGTCTCTGTAGCCACGGTTATGTGCGTTTGTGACTTTCTGTATTTCAGTGATAAGGGTCGTAGACACTTGCGTCAAATCCACAAAGGCATCATGTGGTATTATATAGAGTCATGTTCGCCTGTGCCTGTTCTCCGGATGATTCCGTCGACTCGTTTAGACGGAGAGGCACGGACGAGACACCCATGGAGGCATACTTTAGTATTAGGCACAGTCACGTTCGAGCGTTTACTGCACAAACCAGACACGAGATAGACACTTAGGTTAGGTCTTCACCACGCACATACAAAAAACACAAGAGCTTAATGGAGGAGGAGGAGAAGATCTCAGAAAAAATGAGGATGAGGCACAGTGCAAGGAAATAATTCCACAAGTCACCACCACTGGCGCGCATTTTTTAAAAGCACAGGCTAGCACTCTCTGCAGCCATGGCTATGTACGTTTGTGACTATCTGTGTTTCAGTCATTAGGTTGACAGGCACAGGCGTCAAATACACAAAGGCATCATTTGGTATTATATAGAGTCATGTTCGGTTGTGTTTGTGTTCAGACTGATTCAGTCGACTCATTCAGACGGAGAGGCACGGACGAGAAGCCCATGGAAGCATACTTTAGTATTAGGCAGGGTCAAAATCATGCGTTTATTACGCATGGTCGATTTTATTACATAGAGTCATGCTGGCCTGTGAGACTCGACCAGGCGGAGATGCACAGATGTTTACTCTGTGAGGCACGGAATTGCCTATACGAGAGACACTGTTTTTTAAAGCGTGTTTCCTTGTATTTAAAAGCACGGACGTGAAGACCATACAGACACGGTTCAGTACCGAGTTGCGTCACACTTATTTCTTGATAAAGGCGTCGACGTTCGAGGCTATGTCTGTTTCAGTGTCAAGGGTCACAAGAAAGCACGGGCATACAACCCTCAAAGGCATGGCGTGCTATTATATATAGTCACACTCAAAGGTTTTCTGATTGTATTCCGAATAAGTTGGTGGGCTTGGTCACAAGCATAGGAACGGGCGTCCAGTGCACGGAGGCATGGTTTTTTCTTACCCAGAGTCACGTTAGTGCCGCCGCTATTTGGGTGTGAACGCCACGTGCCACCGCTACGGAGACCCAAGGGTCTGACGGACGTCTCCTCCGCTGACGCCGGTCTGGCTCGTCGCCCGAGGCCAGGCTCCCGCTATTTAAGGTGGACCGAGGGGGTGTTGAAACCCTAGCCACACCCTCTTTCTTGGACTGTCTAGATCCACACCACAAATAGCGGCGCTCGCAGGCCGCGCGATCCCATAAATGGGGACGGAGATGGAGGTTCACTCCGGTGGCCCGAGCACCAAGAGGGCGAGGCTCGCGCCATCGGCGATGCCTTCTTCTGATGGTTTGGCGGTAGCGGCTGGAAGCGGCGAGGGTGCGCCTACTAGATACAAGAATCAAGAAGAGCAGTCTTGTCCGGACCGCATCAGCGACCTCCCGGACAGTGTCCTCGGTGAGATCATCTCCCGACTGTCCACTAAGGAAGGCGTTCGTACTCAAATCCTCGCACGTCGTTGGCGCCCTCTGTGGCGCGCCGCTCCTCTGAATCTGGACTGCCGTGAGATCCCTGTCCCACGTCTTTTTAACCCTCTAGATCAAGTACATTTTGAGTTGGTCACCGCGTTCTCTGCCACACCAGAGGAACTCGTCCGCGTAACATACACTGGAACGTTTTTTAGAGGAGGACATGTCGGTGAAGATAATTCGTATGATGATTCGTACCTTCCAGAGACCATCCTCTCCAGCCGTCAGAGCGCAGTTCACCACCTCTGCATTCCGGCGTCCTACCTCCACTACAGGCACTCCATAGTCGACGCCTGGGTTCGATCCCCAAGACTAGACAATCTCCAGGTGCTCGAGTTTTAGTACCTGTTCCCACCATGCTTGAGAGAACAACACATGGGGCCATTCTCATGCCCTTCACTCATGCCATCACCACCAGCATTTAACCCTAAGATTTCCTCCTCTCTCCAAACCATCGCCTTTGCTCTTTGCAAGTTACTAGACAATTATGTACGGGCACTTAAACTACCACTGCTCAGGAGACTCTCACTAGTAGATGTTGAGGTATCAGAAGTCTCATTACAAATCATCATCAGCTCTACTTCTCCTACACTTGAGTCTCTGTTGCTTGTTTGGCATGTCAGGCACCATTGCATCACAATAAACTCACCTACCCTTATGAGCATCGACATTTCTAGTATCTTTGGTAAATTTTTTATACAAGATGCCTCGTCACTTCAACGGTTGCTTTGTGATGGTGATTGCAAGAAGTTGCAGATAGTTATCACATCTGCACCTAAACTGCAGGTCATGGGCAAATTATCTAATATTTTCTTTGAATCCGGCATCACAAATGACCGTATAATTATTCAGGTACTGACTTTCAACAATACTTTCACCTCCATTCATTGGTACAAACAAGTTCCATGCAATTTAACCTTTACTCTACTAATATTATATTTTATTCCACTTGAAGTGTTTGCCGACGGTCAGCACATCCATAGCGGTTCATTCTGTCAAGACATTGTCTATCAGCATGGATTATGACCTGCACACAGTCTTTTCCTTGGTGCAACACTTCCGAAGCTTGGAGAACTTGTATATCAAGGTGCTGCTTCTCACACCAATTGTAAACACATACCATGCATGGTGTAGAACTCCAATCAACAACAAGAACAAGAACAACAAAAAACGTCTGTTTATTCAGGAAAGCTCTATATAGTAATGGACAAGTATCAGGACAAAACTAAATAAAAGCTTTTATCACAACAAAGGTTATAGAATTATTCCTTCACTTGCTCTCCTAGCAGAACCACTCTTTATGGTGCTTAACGATTTCAAATCTTCATGTTTATTCAGGAAATTCCCTCTAATGATGAAATTCTTGCGTATGACTGTTCTTGCAAGCACCATCATGATGTTCGTTTGAAGTCACTAATGCTGGAGAGCTATGTTCAATGCGAGACAAGCATTCGATTTGCGACATTCTTTATTCTCAACATTGCAGACTATGAGGATAAAGTTTCTTCGTCAGGAAGACTTCACGGAAGAATTCTACAAACAGCAACAAGACGTGCTTCAGTGGGACAAAAAGGCTTCTAAACATGCTTGCCTTACGTTGTCGCCAAGTTGCAAACACGGGAACTTGGATCTAAGGCACGCATGCGTTGAGCACCTAGATTTAAAGGATGCATTCACTTGTAAGTGCTGAAAACAGTCTTGGAGTGACATGTTGCCGCCACTTTCCAGTTTGGAATTTACATAGGTGTGGTGAAACAATGCCCGTACCTTTTTGCTCAATATGTAACCTTGAGAACAGTGAACACAGCATTTTGGTCTATGGCTAAATGTTCTTTTGCTCATGCCATACATTTCATTAGCTGAATGGGCTTCAAGTCTCTTGCAGCCACGGCTATGTACGTTTGTGTCTGTCTGTGTTTCAGTGATAAGGGTCACGAGCACGGGCGTCAAATCAGCAAAGGCATCGTGTGGTAGTATATAGAGTCATGTTCGCTTGTGTCTGTTTCCCGAATGATTCCGTCGACTCTCTGCAGACATGGCTATGTACGTTTGTGACTTTCTGTGTTTCACTGATAAGGGTCACGGGCACGGGCGTCAAGTCCACAAAGGCATTGTGTGGTATTATATAGAGTCATGTTCGCTTGTGCTTGTGTTTGTGTTCCGAATGATTCAGTGACCCATGGTCTGTCAGCAAAAACACAGACGATCATGCCTGTCACATGGGCATGACCATGCCAAGCGCACGGTTTGCCACATACCACGCAACAGTCGTGAAGTGATACGACGCGCATTGTTCTACATGCCGCACAGGATTCTTACACAGCAAACGCCGTGAACCTACTGCCAGGTACTATATCCATTTGTGAAACAGAAACACATTTACGTTAGCCCGAGTTTCAGTGTTTCAGTCATTAGGATCACAGCCACGGGCGTCAAATCCACAAAGGCATCGTGTGGTATTATATAGAGTCATGTTCGCCTGTGTCTGTTTCCCGGATGATTCCGTCGACTCGTTTAGACGTAGAGGCTTGGACGAAAAGCCCATGGGGGCATACTTAAGTATTAGGCAGAGTCACGTTCGAGGGTTTACTGCAGAAACATAACAAAATTGGATTCAGATGTGAACCCTCACTGTTTACTTTGTGAGGCAATGAATGACCGATCCGAGAGACACTGTCCTTAAAAGCAAACCATGGTTCTGTACCAAAGAGCCACCGTCAAATGAATGGAAGTCAAGCAACGAGGGCCATAGTTTTAGTAGTAGAAAAAGCACTTTATCAGCTGGCATTGATTCTTTGCTACACTCACAGTAGGGTGGGCGTGTTAGGGACGTTATTCAAGCACACAACGAACATCACGATGTCACGGCAAGGTCAAAAGCATGGTTATGAGTCTGCGGTGTCACGGCTAGAATACTTGACGCATTTGGATCTGGCCTGTTAAGTAGAAACTCGATTGTGCGGTCACCAGAGGCACTATGTAACGCCCCGCGAAACAGGTTTGGTTGACCGCTGGGGTGGCTATCTATGCTTTGAGCTCTTTTCATCTCTGCTGTGTCGCAGCAGAGACGCATGGTTGTATTCTTACATCATCCAACTTCATAAAGAAACGGCTGCAAAAATTTACCCGCAAACCTATCGCCCTTATAATATTTTCTCAGCTGAGTAATAAAAGTACCTAAACAAACAAAATCTCTTCTGCTTAAATTTGCTTTGTTTCTAAAACTTCACCAAAAAAATTACAAGTCATTTTTTATAACCACTAAACAAGGAGCAGAAACAGTGCAGCGGCTCAAATGCAGCTCCATGAGTGCAAGCCTCAACTGCAGCTCCTCAGTGTGTATGGCAAGTACATACGAGAACATGACCCAGGCACGGATGTGCATCCATTCTGTGCATGACAGGTACATACGAGAGGCACTCTCGTACATACAACACCGGTACGGTTACACGTACAGCAAGCATTTCTCCACTGAAAAATTAAAACTACTTTATATATTTTAACCTTCGTGCCACAGAATTCCATTGTCCTTCGGCCCGTACAAAGCCACAAAACCACAAACTTCCTTCATGGCTGCACACAACACAAAAACAGACAAGCCTACAAATGCTGCAAAGACTACAACGGTTCTCTGATAAAGTTTACATAGAACCCAAGCTCCTCTTTTCAGACAAGCCTACACAGGATGCAAAGAGAACGCAACAACAAATAACTCCATACACCTGGACAAGTAACACAAGGCCTGATTTCAGCATCCACACCTGAATGGAACCGTCAAATCCAGGTATTCAATACTCCTCGTTCTTAAATGCGGACGCGCATGGCTGCAACTTGATGATAATCTAAGACGTGCATGTTTAGAAGCCCTTCTATGCCACTCCAGAGCCTTTTGTTGCTTTTCATAAAATACTCCCGTGAACCCTGCGGGAGGGGAGGAAAACTTAATGGTCATGGTCTCCAGATCCTTTGCACTATGAACAAAGAACATCGCAAAATCAGCGTAACTCTCGCAGCGAACATAATCTTCTAGTGATACTGTCTTCAGACAAATGTCGTGATGTTTGAGAAACTGCCGGTACTTACGATGCCATTTGTTTTTTTTCATCATGAGAAATCGAAATTCCCTAAAATATAAATGATAGGTTGAAAATACTTAGCGTCTATAAAAAGAGTTACAGACCATGAAAAAACCAAATGAAACAATTAGTTCTACCACCTCCGTAACAATAAGTTAGACATAGACTTGTCTATGTATGGATGTATCCAACAATAAATCATTTGTAGATACAGGTGCATCAATTTTAGTCAAAATTAAGAAAAGCATTTTGAAAAAGAACGAGTACTACAGTATGCACATTTCTGAAGATCATCACCTCAACAAACAAGTTCTCCAGTTTTGGAAAGCACTGCAGCAATTCAACGACAATGTCCACCTTATAATCCATGTAGATAAGCAAGGTCTTGACACACTGACGCATTCTTGTTAGACTGACTGCCTTCAAACCTTGATGAAAAGTAACAGAAGGTGGATCACAAAACAAAGTAGAATAATGGTTGGATGAAATAAAACTTGTTTCCTCACAGACAAAGTGAAGCTGGAAGTATCGTGAAAACTCAATACCTCAATACATGTGGGATGACATGGATACGGTTCAGACGTAGAGACACCGGTTAACTCCAAGTCCTGACTCTGCATAAAGAATAGAACATAGACCATCAAATTAATAGAACAAATGCCGGAACAAGTGCAACTCTGTTCCAGTATGAAGGAAAGGCAGTACCTCAAGACGCGTCGAGGGGGGTGTCGGTGTCAAAACCGGCGGATCTCGGGTAGGGGTTCCCGAACTGTGCGTCTAGGCGGATGGTAACAGGAGACAAGGGACACGATGTTTTTACCCAGGTCCGGGACCTCTCGATGGAGGTAAAACCCTACTCCTGCTTGATTAATATTGATGATACGGGTAGTACAAGAGTAGATCTACCATGAGATCAAAGAGGCTAAACCCTAGAAGCTAGCCTATGGTATGATTGTTGTTCGTCCTACGGACTAAAACCCTCCGGTTTATATAGACACCGGAGAGGGTTAGGGTTACACAGAGTCGGTTACAATGGCAGGAGATCTACATATCCGTATCGCCAAGCTTGCCTTCCACGCCAAGGAAAGTCCCATCCGGACACGGGATGAAGTCTTCAATCTTGCATCTTCATAGTCCAGGAGTCCGTCCAACGGTGATAGTTCGGCTATCCGGACACCCCCTAATCCAGGACTCCCTCAGTAGCCCCTAAACCAGGCTTCAATGACGACGAGTCCGGCGTGCATATTGTGTTCGGCATTGCAAGGCGGATTCCTCCTCCGAGTACTTCATAGAAGATTTTGAACACAATGATAGTGTCCGGCTCTGCAAAATAAGTTCCACATACCACCGTAGAGAGAATAACCTTTAAACAAATTCAATTTGCTGACGTATTCTGCGGCGTGATGTCACACCACGGCCAAGCCTTTATTGGGATCGTTTTTCTGTCCCACCTCAGCGTGTTTAGCGAGGCGGTTTCTTTGGCACGTCTTGTCAAAGCAGAGATCGTGTCCCCTTATTCCGGGATTCTCATCAATACGGGTGTGGGTAAACCAACCACGCCATTGATTACGGCGCTTGGGAGATAAGCGAGTTTTATCAGGCTGGTGGGGACACATAGTTTCACCCGTCCATATAAGGGGATAAGGATCCACCTTTTTACCTACGCCTTCTTCCTCCTTTGCTTATCCATTTCCGCGTACTCGAGCTCCAGCGCCCAAGTCCGCACATCTTGCCTCAACCTTCCCCAGCCATGTCCGGAGCAGGAGGCAAGTGGATGGTCTCCTCCATAACGGACGGGCACATCAAAAAGTTGAGGAAAGCCAGATACCTGCACAACGACATTGCGCACCGGCTTCCAGACGAGGGGCAGCTCGTCCCCACCCCCAGGCGCCATGAGAGGGTGGTGTTCCTTCCCCATTTCCTCCACGGACTGGGCTTCCCACTCCACCCATTTGTCCGGGGGCTCATGTTCTACTACGGCCTGGATTTCCACGATCAGGCCCCGAATTTCATCCTCAAAATCTCAGTGTTTATCATTGTGTGCGAGGCCTTCCTCCGCATCAAGCCCCACTTCGGCTTATGGCTGAAGACCTTCAATGTCAAGCCGAAGGTAGTGGGCGGCCAGCAGGCGGAGTGAGGAGGCGCCATGGTAGGCAAGATGCCCAAGGTCATATGGCTCGAGGGCGCCTTCGTGGAAACCATCAAAGGGTGGCAATCGGGGTGGTTCTACATCACCGAGCCGCGTGACCCTGAATGGGCAGCGGCCCCCGAATTCTGATATGGCATCCCCACATGGCTCACCTCCTGGAAAGAGAAGGGCCTGACGTGGGGTGATTTAGAAGAGCTGACCGGACTCCAAACCTGCGTCCAAAACCTTGTGAACAAGAAGATCAAGCTCGTCAATGTAGTCCAGGTCATGCTCATCCGCCGGATCCTCTCGTGCCAACAACGGGCCTTCAACTTGTGGGAGTTTGATCCGGCGCAGCACCAAACTTTGAGCAGGCTCTTAGACACTACGTACGAAGATGCCTGGAAGGTGCTGTTCAAGGGTGCCGAGGCTCCCGCATCCGCTATCGAAGATCGCGGATTCAGCTCGTAGCGTCAAGCCGGCGAGGTAAGCTATTTTACCCTTTACAAGACACTTGTTTTTCATATTTTGACTCTATGCAGGATCTAAATTCCCCTACCTTTGACAGGCCTGGCAGAAGAAGTTTGGGCAGGTTAACTGTCTGGCTCCCTTACCAGAGGACCGAGCGGGCGCCCGATTGACGGGGCTGCTGGTTCCGGCACCTCACGTGGTGCCAGATAAGAAGGCCAAGAAGAAGGCCACAGGAACCCGAAAGAGTTCCCGGCGTCAGGTGTCATCGGACTCATCGTCCGATGACTCCGAGGCGGACTCCTCCCGCGAAGACGAGGAGTGGAAAAAAGAGGCTTCTCCCCCAGCGGGGGGAGAGAAGAAAAGGAAGGCCTCCCCAACTAGGTAGGCCACAGGGTCCAAGAAGGGAAGGACCCTTCCTCCGGACTACTCCACCAACGCCGACGACAGCGAAGAGGAGTGGCCACCGAGGGCTAAGCCCCTGGCGACAGCGTGAGTGTCCGGATACCAGAATAATTCATGGCATTTCGTTTGTCGCATAGAATCTCCTAACACCGAATACAACCCTGCAGCCCGCCCAAGGACGGGCTCGACATTTCAACGAGCGGCCCCCTGGCTCTGTCGGACGTGAATAACACTTCACTTCCAGCCGCCTCCTCTCCTCGTGCTGCTGATGACGCCGAGGTGGGGTCCCAAAACGGGGCCAGTCAGGAGGAGGAGGTCCCGGTGGTGCCGCAAGGCAACCTTCCGGACTTTGGGCATAAGGGGGATCAAACCCCAAGGGGTTCTAAGTCCGGCCCTGGGCCGGACTCCACACCGGAACCTTCAGTGGTTCCGGAGTTCGGCGGGCGGTCCCTTCGTAAGAAGGGCGAGACTGTGACACCGGTGACCTCCGTCCAACCGGAGGCGTCGGATAATTTTCTGGAGGTGCTTAACGGCGCCTCCATCGACGAGGAGCACCGCACTGTTATGAGTGCGGTGATCCAGAAAGTTCAGTCCGCCAAGAGCGGGCTGACTGAAGCCTGTACCAGCCTTCTAACAGGCTTTAAGATAAGTTTTTAAGATATGTAAGAATATTACCGCATAGACAGTAGCCCCTGATGCTTAGTTTGGTGTTCAGAAAGAAAAGCCGAGCTAAGGATCTAAAAAGATATACGCAGGAGTCTAACATAAATATGTCAATATGGGAATGCAGGCTGCGCTGCTGACCTCTGCCGCACTGACTGCGGAGGTCAATGCATTGAAGGAGAGCCTCGAGCGGTCGGAGAACGAGCTCGGCCTTGTCAAGAAGCAACTCGAGGACAAGGAAGGTAAGTAATACCTTATTAAAGTAATACCTTATAGAAACGATTTGGTTGCAAAAAATGACAGGAATAACGTGGGTATTGCAGGGGCCACGAACGAGGTGGCGACCCTAAAGGAAGTGGTGTCCAAGGCCGAAAACAGTGCGGCCTTGGAGCGCACCGAGCGAGAGAAGCAGGAGGCGTGGGTGGCGGAGGTGCGGCAAGAGCTCCAGGCTCTCGTGGAAAAACACGAGAGTTTGGAGCGTGACTCGAAGTCTCGAGAGTCCGAGCTTGCCTTGGCTCTTGAGAGTGCCAAAGCCACTAAAGCTGAAGCCCAGAAGGCCCTCCAGGAGATCGAGGCGATAAAGAAGATAGCGGCGGGTAAGGCATTCTTTATGCAAAGCAAGCATGTAAAAGTGAATTATCTGTTACTTACCCGAATCCGGAGCTCTCGAGGAGCATTCGCCGATCTGCCCCGTAGTGTGTTTGATGCTGCCACGTTCTACCGAGCCGAGGAGGGGGGCTCGACCGAAAAGGTGTTCTGGTCTCAATATGCTGAGGCCGGACATCCGGTGCCCCTGAGAGACCAGCTGAAGCAGCTGGTCGAGCTCCATAAGGTGGCCGAACAGGCCATGAAGGGCCTCATAGTTCGGTTGTGGCCTAAAGAATCCATGCCTGGGAGCTACTTCGGTCTGGTGCGGCGGCTGGTGGACGCTTGTCCATGGATTGAAGTCATCAAGCACTCCATCTGCATTGTAGGTGCCCGTCGGGCCCTTGCCCGTGCTAAGGTGCACTGGGCAAGATGGACGTCGAGAAGCTTGTGATGGACGTGCCACCACCGAGCAAGGAGTATGGCAAGCCCGAGATGTACTATAAGGGCGTCCTGAAGGGTGCCCGCCTTATAGCGGGTGAATGCTCCAAAGATGTAATTTTTGAGTAGACTTGCATTTGTTATCCTGTACGCCGAAAACTTTGTTCATATGCGCTAAGCAACGCTTGTTAATTTAAAATATTACCTTCTGTGCGGCCGTTTATCAAATTTGAGAGATGGCGAGTCGTTGGCTTCAGCCCCCATGCCACGAGTGCTGGGCTGTTCGGGATAAACTTGAGCTCTCTTGTTCCCATTCTTGGGTCCTTCGAGGGAGGCGTTCAACACGACGAAGGAGGCAACCTGACTATAATGGTTGAACACTCTCACTTAGCCATAGAATTCTATAATTTTAAATTTCGGCGAAGCCCCTGGTATTTGGAAGACCGAGTTCGAGGAGCTATCCACGCCTTGGCCGGACAATGCCGACTCCTCGCTCTAAGCGGCATGAGTCTTTAGGGACCCGAAAAACCTCTCGAACAGCGACCGGCTCTCGCCCTATCATGGTCAGTTTTAGCTTTCTCCACTGAGGTGCTCAACCCAGCTCAACCGGGGCACAATCGCAGTGGTTCTCCCAGCGCTACCTTAGCCGATATAATGGAACGTAAGATACCAAAACATGGGAGCCGGGCAAACCCAACTATTGACCCAAGACATGATTCGGAGCCGATGCATATAATGCTATAAGTTTGGGGTGCCTCACTTGTGAAAGTGTTCGGACTTATCTCACCATGTTTTTGGGTACTTTAAGCCCCTGGTGTATTGACCGTACCAAGTTGTACGGGTGCAACATGTCATAGATGAACATTTATAAAGAAAAAAGAAATGCAATAATAAGCAGAAGCTATGTATTGTTTATTCAAAAGATACTGCAATGAAAGCAGAACGATACAAATAGTGTGATGAGCAAGGGATGGGACTATTTAACATGTCCCCCTCCAGGGGTAGGCTACGAGATAGTATGTAAAACAGGTATACTGCTCGTAATAGAGACCACCTGGACACTCAACGTAGTTTTTCTGCTTCCCTGGCTGTTGCATCATGAGTTCGGCGCTTCTACTGCCGGACAGGGCTTCTGGAAAACGGAGTCCTGAGAATAAGAAAAAAAGAAAAAAAGAATGACACAATTGGGAGCCCCTTGTGCGGTTGAGCCGCACTCTGGGCATGCCATGGTCGTGCCCCTCCCCCTATGCCCATGGTATCTCCAGAACGTAGTTATGTACGCGTGGTACTAGTTTCGCGATTTCGCGAGGGCTGGGGTTGGGGCCGCATTGCTACGCGTGCTCGGAACGTCCAGGCGGTCTTGTTGTAGGTTACTCCGGGCGCGCTTGACGGTGTCCGGACGTTTAGTAGTCGGACTCGAGAATTGCCTTAAGAGGCTGCTTTGTACTTCCGCCGCGAGGGCCGCCGTATGCTCCTCCGTTCGGAGAGAGCGCTCGGTGTTTCCATTGACCGTGATTACTCCTCGAGGGCCTGGCATCTTGAGCTTGAGGTATGCGTAGTGTGGCACCGCATTCAACTTTGCAAATGCGGTTCGTCCGAGCAGTGCGTGATAGCCGCTGCGGAACGGGACTATGTCGAAGATTAATTCCTCGCTTCAGAAGTTATCCGGGGATCCAAAGACCACTTCAAGTGTAATTGAGCCTGTACAGTTGGCCTCTACACCTGGTATGACGCCTTTAAAGGTCGTTTTTGTGGGTTTAATCCTTGAGGGGTCTATGCCCATTTTGCGCACTGTATCCTGGTAAAGCAGGTTCAGGCTGCTGCCGCCGTCCACCAGGACTCTAGTGAGGTGAAATCCGTCAATGATTGGGTCTAGGACCAATGCGGCGAATCCACCGTGGCGGATGCTAGTGGGGTGGTCCCTTCGATCAAGAGTGATCGGGCAGGAGGACCACGGGTTGAACTTTGGGGCGACTGTCTCCATCGCATATACGTCCCTTAGTTCATGCTTCTGCTCCCTTTTGGGTATGTGGGTTGCGTATATCATGTTCACTGTCTGCACCTGTGGGGGAAAGCCCTTCTGTCCTCTATTGTTCGGCGGCCAGGGCTCCTCCTCGTCATCGCTATGCAGCCCCTTGTCGTTGTTTTCGGCATTTAACTTGCTTGCCTGCTTGAATACCCAACAATCCATGTAGGTGAGGTTGGCTGGTTTTTCGGGGGTGCCGTGTATCTGGCACAAGCGATCGAGTATTCGGTCCAAATTGGACGGGCCCTGAGTATTTCTTTTGAACGGCTTTTTCCGCTGATCGGGTTTAGAGCCTCTGAATCCGGCATTGACTGCCGTATCTTCAGTATTATCACCGTTAATGCGGCGCTTGTGCTTGTTGCGACGCGACCTGCCATTGCTGTCCTTGGTATCCGAACTACCAGGGTTTTTGGTCAGGTTGTTACTGCGAGCTAGCCAGCTGTCCTCTCCCGCGCAGAAGCGGGTCATGAGTGATGTGAGGGCTGCCATGGATTTCAGCTTTTCCTGTCCTAGGTGCCGGGCAAGCCACTCGTCGCGGATGTTATGTTTGAAGGCTGCAAGGGCCTCTACATCTGGACAGTCACCGATTTGATTTTTCTTGGTTAAGAACCGTGTCCAGAATTGTCTGGCCGATTCATCTGGCTGCTGAATTATGTGGCTTAGGTCATCAGCGTCTGGTGGTCGCACATATGTGCACTAGAAGTTATCAAGGAATGCGGCTTCCAGGTCTTCCAAACAACCAATTGATTCTGCTGGCAAGCTGTTGAGACAATTCCGAGCTGGTCCTTTAAGCTTGAGTGGGAGGTATTTGATGGCGTGTAGATCATCACCGCGGGCCATGTGGATGTGAAGGAGATAGTCCTCGATCCAAACCGCAGGATCTGTTGTGCTGTCGTATGATTCAATGTTTACGGGTTTGAAACCCTCAGGGATTTGATGATCCATTACTTCGTCTGTGAAGCATAGTGGGTGTGCGGCGCCTCTGTATTGGGCTATATCATGACGCAGCTCAAATGAGCTTTGTCTACTATGTTCGGCCCGGCCGGAATTGCTGTATCCGGCGTGACGGCTGTCATCATGTGTCGTGGGGTGCCCACGCGATCCGTAGATCGATCTTATTTGCCTTGCCTTGTCCTCCAATATGTCTCGCAAGTCTGGCGCATTTCCCCGTGGCTTTGTACTTTTCGAGCGACGCCGGGGTGCGACTTTAGCAGAGGGCCTGGAGGCCTCTCTGTCGCGGCCACGTCATGCGCTGGTGATGTTGGTTTGGGTGCTTCCTCCTCTAATTGGGGTAGCAGCCTGCGTTTTGGGTAGCTCTTGGAGGGGCGATCGAGTTTGTACTCTTCGGCTGTAAGGACTTCGGTCCATCTGTCCGCTAGCAAGTCTTGGTCAGCTCTAAGCTGCTGCTGATTTTTCTTGAGGCTGCTTGTCGTGGCCATAAGCCTGCGTTTGAAACGCTCTTGTTCGACGAGATCGTCGGGCACGACAAATTCATCATCGTCGAGGCTTGCTTCATCTTCGGAGGGAGGCATATAATTATCGTCCTCTACCTCTCTGTCTGCCACTCTATCAGGAGGGCTGGCTTCTCCCTCCTCATGTGCTGAATCCTGCTGGAGGGGGTTGTCTTCGGCACTGTCCGGGGTGTTATTATCTCCCGTGCCGGAATCACCATTTTTGCTGTGGCGGGATTTGGAGCGGCGCCGCTGACGCCGGCGCTTGGGCTGTTTCTTGGAGGGGTCATCCTCCGCTGTTACATTGTCACTCCCATCTTTTGGGGTGTCCACCATGTATATGTCGTATGACGAGGTGGACTTCCAGTGCCTTGTGGGCGCTGGTTCTTGGTTGTCTCCCGCATCATCGTCCATACCATCAATGTCTTCGGAGTCAAAGTCGAGCATGTCGGTTAAATCATCGACAGTGGCGACAAAGTGGGTGGTGGGTGGGCGTTGAATTTCTTCGTCGTCCGCATCCCAACCTTCCTGACCATAGTCCGGCCAGGGCTCTCCTGATAAAGAGAGAGACTTGAGTGTATTCAGGATGTCGCCAAAGGGCGAGTGCTGAAAGATGTCCGCGGCAGTGAACTCCATAACGGGCGCCCAATCGGATTTGATTGGTAGGGGCGCGGGAGGTTCGGAGTCCAGAGAGGAGTCCGGCACCTCGGAGTCACGGGCTTTGCAAGGGACAGGGATGGTGTTCGGCTCAATCGCCGTAGAGATCGTAGCCCCCGAGGCGGTGTCCAGCCACTTGTCCTCGATCGGCGAAGTCGGCTCCGAGCTAAGGGTCGGAGCGGACCCTGGTGCGGCCTCCAGGGCACTATTCGGCATCAGAGCTAGATCACACCCATCGAGACAGTGTGGCGCGCTTGGCTGTGGCTCGAATCCGTCGAAGATCAAGTCTCCGCGGATGTCAGCCGTGTAGTTCAAACTCCCAAATCTGACCTGATGGCCAGGGGCGTAGCTTTCGATCTGCTCCAGATGGCCAAGTGAATTGGCCCGCAGTTCAAAGCCGCCGAATACGAAGCTCTGTCCGGGGAGAAAAGTCTCACCCTGGACCATGTCGTTGTTGATGATCGAAGGAGCCATCGGGCCTAAAGGTGACGACACAGAGGAACTCTCAATGAAAGCACCAATGTCTGTGTCAAAACCGGCGGATCTCGGGTAGGGGTTCCCGAACTGTGCGTCTAGGCGGATGGTAACAGGAGACAAGGGACACGATGTTTTTACCCAGGTTCGGGCCCTCTCGATGGAGGTAAAACCCTACTCCTGCTTGATTAATATTGATGATATGGGTAGTACAATAGTAGATCTACCACGAGATCAAAGAGGCTAATCCCTTGAAGCTAGCCTATGGTATGACTGTTGTTCGTCCTACGGACTAAAACCCTCCGGTTTATATAGACACCGGAGAGGGTTAGGCTTACACAGAGTCGGTTACAATGGTAGGAGATCTACATATCCGTATCGCCAAGCTTGCCTTCGACGCCAAGGAAAGTCCCATCCGGACACGGGACGAAGTCTTCAATCTTGTATCTTCATAGTCCAGGAGTCCGGCCAATGGTGATAGTTCGGCTATCCGGACACCCCCTAATCCAGGACTCCCTCAGGGGGCACGAACACGAATTCACCCAACGTCTCCAGTTTAGGTGCAGAGACAACAGTTATCGAGCAGTCATCGACCAGACAATCAACAATCAACCTTCGAACCGAAGGGGCATCCTCAATAATGAGTTCTACAAATGGACAACGAATGCCAATGCTTACAAGGTTAGACGAGTTTATTGTGACGCGACGACCTCTTCTATTGCAAACAAATAGGAGAGACTCAAGTCCAGGGCAAGTAGAGTGGATTATACTTTGCAGCGAGGCGTCTGATATATCAACTTCCACAAGCGAGAGTCTTTTCACCAGTGGTAGCTTAAGCGTCCCAACGTAATTGTCCGATATTTGGCAAAGAGCAAGGGCAAGAGTGTGGAGAGAGGAAGAAAACCGAAACACGGACTCCGGTGCCAAGGGCATAGATGAAGTGCATAGATCCAGTAATGTTACCTCTTGCCTCAGAAACCTTGGGCAGAGGTAGTAGAACTCTATATCCTGGATATTGTTCAGCTCCGAGGATCGGAGCCAGGAATCAACGGTGGAAGGTCTGCACTGCAGGTAGCACGCCAGGATACAGAGGCGCCTAACAGAGCCAACATGGCCAGACAGAATGGATTCCGGGAGACTTACAACATCAGAGATAGTATTTCGACCGGAATAGCATTTGCGAACGCACTCCTTGGCCAAGGCGGACACATGAGATATGGTCTCGATTTGAACTTTTCTCCATCATTAAAAAGACGAGAGACAGAGATCTCACGGTAGTCGAGATTAAGGGGAGCGATGGACCACAAAGGACGCCAGCGACGTGCGAGGATTTGAGTACGATGCCATCCTTGATGGGAAGACGAGAGATGATCTCACCTAGGACGTCGTCGGCGAGATCGCTGATGCGGTCCGCACGACATCCCTCTTCTTCCTCCTCGGATCGAGATGGAGCACGATCGCTGCTTCCATCCCCTCCGACAGCCAGAACACCACCAGAAGGCGGCATCGCCGGAGGCACCACTCTCGACCTCTTGATCCTACGAGCAGCGCTTTCCATCTCCACCTCCGTTGCAAGGGTGGTGCCGCCCACGACCAGTGCTCACTGAGGTGGATCTGGAGAAATGGATTACAGCCTGTCAATCCATCAAACGACTTAAATACCCGCGACGGGGAGCGGAGGGGTCCAGATTAATTACCACTATTTTTCTTTTGATGGGAGGGTCGGGGTTAATTACTACTCGTAACGAGTATAAGGTAGGTGGCTGCTTGAAACATTAAATAGAGCCACGGCTTACAAGGTACGGGATGCACAGTTGAAGACGCAGACCAGGCACGGGCGTGCCCGTCCGTGTTTTAATTATTTAAGGCACACATTCAATAGAAGAATTTATTTGATGCTGCAAACACGGTCCTACAGTCATCTTCCCTCTGCGAGCAGCAAAATTTTCCACGAGCACGTTAATAAATCAAGACACTACAAGATTCAAGGCCGTGCCTCTGCTTTGCAGATGATTCTGCTGAAATGCTCACGGACAAAACCATTGAAGCATGGCAGAGGCATGGCTTGTCACGAACCAGACACACGTTCCTCCCTTCGGCATTGTAACGCACTGTCCTACATGCCACACAGGCATGTAGAACAGTTCGGGTCTACATTCGTGTCTCTTTGTGTTCCAAATGATTCATTTGACTCTATCACCAGAGGAGACATGGTATGTCGGACCAGAGAGGCATGATTGCATTTTACGCGGGGTCACAATTGTCACAGGCATGGGCATGAAGCGCTCAAAGGCATGGTCGGTGGTATTACATAGAGTCACGCTAACCTTTGTCTCACGCACAGCCACGGGCGTTTACTCTGTGAGGCACGCAATGGCCTATATGAGAGACGTTGTTTTTTAAAAGCTTATTTCCTTTTATTTAAAAGCACGGACGTACAGTCCATAGTATGTTATTCCTTTGACTCTATCACCAGAGGAGGCACGCTATGTCGGACTAGAGAGGCATGATTGCGTTTTATGCGGGGTCACAATTGTCACAGGCACGGGCATGAAGCGCTCAAAGGCATGGTCGGTGGTATTACATAGAGTCACGCTAACCTTTGTCTCACGCACAGCCACGGGCATTTACTCTGTGAGGCACGCAATGGCCTATATGAGAGACGTTGTTTTTTAAAACCTTATTTCCTTTTATTTAAAAGCACGGACGTACAGTCCATAGTATGTTATTCCTTTGACTCTATCACCAGAGGAGGCACGCTATGTCGGACTAGAGAGGCATGATTGCGTTTTGCGCGGGGTCACAATTGTCACAGGCACGGGCATGAAGCGCTCAAAGGCATGGTCGGTGGTATTACATAGAGTCACGCTAAACTTTGTCTCACGCACAGCCACGGGCGTTTACTCTGTGAGGCACGGAATGGCGTATATGAGAGATGTTGTTTTTTAAAAGCTTATTTCCTTTTATTTAAAAGCACGGATGTACAGTCCATAGAATGTTATTCACGTGTGGATGTACAGTCCATAGTATGTTATTCCTTTGAATCTATCACTAGAGGCACGCTATGTCGGACCACAGAGGCATGATTGCGTTTTACGCGGGGTCACAATTGTCACAGGCACTGGCATAAAGCGCTCAAAGGCATGGTCGGTGGTATGACATAGATTCACGCTAACCTTTGTCTTACGCACAGCCACGGGCATTCACTCTGTGAGGCACGGAATGCCCTATCAGAGAGACGTTGTTTTTTAGAAGCTTATCTCCTTGTATTTAAAAGCACGGGCGTGCAGTCCATAGTATGTTATTCGGGTGTGAACGCCACGTGACACAGCTCCGGAAACCCAAGGGTCCGACGGGTGTCTCCTCCGGTGACGCCGCTCTCGCTCGTAGCCCGAGGCCAGGCTCCGGCTATTTAAGCAGGACGGGGTCTCGAAACCCTAGACAGACCCTCTTCCACCCTCTGCCCGCCGCCAGGCCATCCATTCCTCTTGCTGCTCTCCATCCTGACCCTCTCCGCCATGGCTGTGCAGGAGGACACTACTGCGGAAGCCCGTGTCCAGACACTGGAGGGGATCAAGCCTGGTGAGGGTTCCTCGTCTGTAAGTTCACTCTGCTTCCGCTTCTTTCCTTTTTTCTTTCCTCCGGCTACTTGATTTAGTTGTGAAACGTGAATAAGCCAGACTGAATCTCGAAACCCTAGCCACATCCCCTTCATCCTTTTATCCGCCTCCAGGACATCCGCTCCTCTTGCTGTTCTCTTCCCTGACACTCTCCGCCATGGCTATGCAGAAGGAGATTACACCAAAGAGCTGTGACCAGACGCAGGAGGAGATCTCGGCTGGCGAGACATCCTCATATGTAAGTTCACTCTGCTTCCGTTTCATTCGTTCTTTCTTTCATTCGGCTACCCGGCTTAGTTGTGAAACGTGAATCATTGTGTTGAATTCATCCTAACTTGATGATAGTGCGTCCTGCCATCAATCTGACACCTTCTATTTTGTGCAGGTGAAGAACAAGTGGAAGGCTACGGAAGCTCACCTCTTAAAGATCCTGGAGCTATGCACGAGGTTGTACCATCTTGGCGATGAGAAGACGAAGGCGAAGCTCAAACCTGACCACGACAGGTTGAAGCTGGACATATACGTTATGATAAAAGAGATCAAGGAACTTCGCGACCATCGACCCTGATAGCTGTAACTGAATCAATTAAGAAGTGGACTAAAAGTTTCTTATTTTGTCTTGCGTTACCTCATAGTCAGTTAACAAACGTGATTTGAACATTAACGTAATCGCCGATTCGAGCACTGTTTTTAAAAGCATGGGCGTCAAGTCTATGCAGACAAGGTTCTTTGTACCAACTAGATTCATGCCTTGTGCAGACCTGAAGGCATGGACATTCCTGCCTTTATTTGTTTCAGTGTTTCGGGTCACAGGCATGGGCATGAAGCGCTCAAAGGCATGGTCGGTGGTATTACATAGAGTCACGCTAGCGTGTGACTCTATCAGACGGAGATGCACATGCGTTTAGCCCACGGAGATGAACCTTTGTCTTACGCATAGTCATGGGCGTTTACTCTATGAGGCACGGAATGACCTTTGTAAGGTTCGCTGTTTTTAAAATCTTATATCCTTGTATTTAAAATCACGGACGTGAACTCCCGACGCACACGTTTCCGTATTGAGTTGTGCCACACTTCTTTCTTGATGTGTTACGTATATTATGCGATATAAAAGATGTGGACGTTCGTGGCTATCTGTATTTCATTGTTTCACAATGAAGCACGGGCATGCTTTTAAAAAAGCACAAGCACGTCTCGATTTGCAGAAAACAGCGCTGTCGTGGTTCTACAGGATGCTATGTTCTAGGCTGTACAGCATGTTTCCACCCAAACGTTCACCACACGGTCATGAACATACACAGAGGAAGTGCCGTGCACTGGTAACAGACGCACCCTTACAAGTACAAGAGGCACGAGGAGGCATATTGATTAACATCATGAGAAATGAATCACACTATACATGAGCACGCATATAGAGAGATGCACAAAAAGTGGACTACAAGAGGCACGAGGAGGCATATTGATTAACATCATCAGAAATGAATCACATTAAACAAGTCTGTCTTTGTGGATCTGTTTGATGCCGGAAGCACGGTTCTACGATCATCTTGCCTCTGCAAGCAGCAAAATTTTCCAGGGGCAAGCTGACAATTAAGTCACTAGAAGATTCAAGGCCGTGCCTCTGCTTTGCAGAAGATTCTGCTTAAACACAGACAAAACCAAGTAAGAGAAGTCATGGTAGAAGCACTATTCTACATGCCATACAGGCACGACCGTGATTCCACAGTCATACCTGTTTGCTCCATCACAAAGTAAGTGTCGTGCAATGATAACAGACACACAGTCTTACAGGCACAAGAGGCACGAACACCTCTGTATTGTAAAATATCTCATCTAACAAGTTATTTGGATAGGCACGTCCGTCACATCACACGTGACTGCGTGTTCCAGGTGATTTTATTCGCTCGCTCTATTCACAAAAGAAAATCCAAACTTACAGACGGTGCACAAAAACATTAAAACTTGTTAGTTTTTTGAGCTGCTGAATTGCTTCCCGACTCAAGAGCACACAAACACGTTCCTGACAACATCACAGACAGTGCCTAAAGTACAAGCTGGAAATCCAAACTAGAAAGCTCACTACAACACCTATCTTTGACAGCTGGATAACCATTTTCAACATTCACAAGTCAATGGATCCGGCAAATCCATGATTGGGCACTGGTTTGTCCAGATGTGTAATTTTAAATCCAAGTTCATATGCCTACAATACCCCGACAATATAAGACGAGCACGTCTAGAAGCCTTGTTGCCCCATTGAAGCGCCTCTTCTTGACATTTATAAAATCCTTCAGTGATGTTGTCTGGGGGGGAGAGAAACTTAAGCCTCATAGTCTCTAACTCCTTTGCATTCAGAATAAAGAATGTTGCAAATTCAATGTTTTTGTTGCAGTGTACATATTTTTCCAGCGTTACTGTCTTCAGACGAATGTCATGCTGTTTGAGAAACACCCGGTGCTTGTGCCTCCACTTGTTTGTTACACCTTCCTCACGGCAAACTCCTCCCTGGAAATGCATAAAGAGTGAGAATATTCGAGGACTACAAGGGGAAAGAGAGGCCTCCAATATAGTACACTATGCATTGTTTGTGCTTTCAATGCGTCTCTAAATCATTTTACCTCGATAAACAAGTTCTCTAGGCTAGGAAAGCATCTCATCAAGGCAACAACCTTGTTCAGATTTAATGACATGTGGATAAGCAGGGTCTTCACAGATTGAACCGCCATTGATAGGCTGACTATAGACAAAGCCTGCACCAAGCACATATCATAAAACTAGATGGATAAAAGTTTACATGGCATGAAACTCGGGCAGTGGAACGAATGCAAGTAAAGAGTATATAGTGCAAAAGGTGAGTACCTTGATAACTGTAGAGCCAAAAGCAATCTTGGATTCAGGAGATCCTTCATAAAAATTGCCCAGACACTCGAGTTTAGGTGCAGAGAAGGCAGTTATCTGCAACTGCCGGCTCTGAATATCGTGAATCAGTCGTTTAAGTGAGGGCGCATCCTCAACAACGAGTTCACCATTCTCACAAAGGATACAGATGAGTTCAACTTTGGCTGAGTTTATTCTAATGCAGTGGTCCAGGTTATTGCAAACAAGCAGGAGCCACTCGAGGGCAGGGAAACCATGGTTGATTATGCTTTGCAGTGAGACGTCTGATATATCAACCTCCAAAAACGAAAGCCTCTTAAGAAGTGGAAGTTTGAACGATTGTGCATACTCATCAGGTATCTAGCAAAGAGCAAATGTGACAGTGTGCAGCGAGGAAAACAACAACGTGGAAGTCGGTGGCGAGGCCGCGGACGAACAGAATTCGTGCGGTAGTGTGATGGTTTTTCCTATGAAACGTGGGAACATGTAGTAGAACTCGAGAACCTGCAGATTCTTCAGTCTTGGGGATCGAAGCCAGGCGTTGACTGTAGAGGGTCTGCAGTGGAGGTAGCACGCGGGAATGCAGAGGCGATGGACTTCACCCCCATGGGCGGAGAGGATTGTTTCTGGAAGGCATGATCCACCAACGTCAGGCTAAAAATTGCACCGAGTTCCAAAATATCTAATCTGAATGACATCCTTGCTGGGGAGCATCGAGACTACGTCGATATGAACTATTTCTAGAGGCTTAAAAAGACGACCGACAGGGATCTCACTGCAGTCAAGATTCATAGGAGTGGCGCGCCATAGAGGGCGCCACCGACGTGCGAGGATTTGAGTGCGGGTTCCCTCCTTAGTGGACAGACGGGAGATGATCTCACCGAGGACACAGTCCGGGAGGTCGCTGATGCGGTCCGGGCAAGACTCCTGCTTCTCGGGACCACTGGGCGGGCCCGCGCCGCTTCTGGTTGCCACCGCCATGCCGCCAGAGGACGAAGTCGCTGGTGGCCCGAACCTCGCCTTCTTGTTGCCCGGGGCACCTCGCCGGATCTCCATCCACGTCTCCGTTGCTGGATTCACGCCGCCTGCGAGCACCGCTATATGTGGCGTGGATCTAAAAAACTACTAGGTCTTCACTACACGCAGATCCAGCGTGTGAGGAAAGGAGGGGAGGGGACATCGACCAATTGGACGACAACTTTAAATTATATCTTTCCTTCACTATTGCGGTGGAAAACAAAAAGAACGGTCATTTTCCTTCACTATTGCGGTGGAAAACAAAAGAACGGTCATTTTCCTTCACTATTGCGGAAGAAAACATACACAGGCACGGGTGGACAGCCCAACAAAGCATGGTGTGGTATTATATAGAGTCATGTTCGCTTGGGTTTGTGTTCCGAATGATTCCGTCGACTCGTTCAGACGGAGAGGCACGAATGTTTGGGCTCATAGGCACGAGCATGCAACGCTCAAGGGCATGGTCCGTGGTATTACATAGAATCATGCTCGCCTGTGACTCGATCAGACGAAGATGCACGGGCGTTTAGCCCACAGAACTGAACCTTTGTGTTACAAAAAGCCACGGGCACTTACTCTGTGAGGCACGGAATGCCCTACGTCACAGACGCAGACTCCTTATATTTAAAAGCACGGACTTGAATTCCATAAGGACACGGCTCCGTATTGAGTCGCGTAACGGTTCTTTCTTGATTCTACTTATATTATTCGATAAAGGCGTGGACGTTCGTGCATGTCTGTGTTTCAAGGTCGCAAGCACGGGCATAAAGCGCTTAAAGGCATGGAAAGCTATTACATACAGTGACGCAGAAAGATTTTCTGTTTGTATTCCGAATGGCTCGGTGGACTCGGTCAGAAGAAGAGGCACGCACGTGAAGACCACGGAGGCATGGGCACGTATGTGCGTTTATTACGGAAACCTAACAAAATCGGGTTTATATGTCAACACTTTCTGCTTACTCTGTGAGACACGTAACAGCCCATTCGAGAGACAGAAAGGGGCACACGTTTATTGGCGCATTTCCACATGACTGGCTACTATAACGTAAAGCAGCATAAACATAAAAAGATAGAAAGGTAGAGTAATTTCATCAGTTGCAAGCTCCTTCATGGCTCCTCAAGGACAACAAAGACAAACAAAGTGTACAAACAGTGCAAACAAAACAACAGTTGTTCGACAAGGTTTTAATTTTTTATGGCTCGTACATACATTTAAAGAATCTGTTCCACGCCGGAAGCACGGGTGGGCAGCACACAAATACATCGTGTGATGTTATATAGAGTCATGTTAGCTCGTGTCTATGTTCTGAACGATTCAGCCAACGAAGAGGCACGGACGTGAACCAGTGGAGGCATGTTGTTGTATTACATAGAGTCACGTACGAGCTTTTACTACAGAAACACAACAGAATTGGATACAGATGTGAACCCTCACAGTTTACTTTCTTCGACATTGGATGGACGATCCGAGAAACACTATCCTTAAAAGCACGGGCAAGAACTCTGTACAACCACGGTTCTGTACCAAGGAGCAACTGTCAAACGCATGGAAGTGAAGCAAAGAGGGCCACACTTTTAGTAATAGAAGAAGCACTCTATCGGTTGGAGTTGCTCCTTTGTCAGGCGCACAGTAGGACAGCTGTGGAAGGCACGCTTTCCAGGCAGAGAACGAACGTCACGATGCCACGACAAGGTGAAATCATGGTTCTACAGATGCACTGTTGAACAGTCACGACTTTGATTATACAATATGCACTTTTGAACATGCAGACCAGGAACGGGTGTGCCCCTCCAAGTTTTAATTTTTGACGACACATACATACATTAAAAGAATCTGTTCCACGCCGGAAGCACGGGTGGGCAGAACACAAAGGCATCGTGCGGTATTATATACAGTCATGTAAACTAGTGTCTGTCTTCCGAATGATCCCGTCGACTTGTTCAAACAGAGAGACAAGCGACGTAAACACGCTGAGGCATGGTGTGGTATTACATAGAGTCATGTCCGTGCGTTTACAATGCAACCGTGAGAGTCACGTCCGTGCGTTGTTATTTAAATTTGTTTTCTTTCTATAACTGCAGCAAATTAACTTACAAGCCGTTCTTATAACCACACAACGAGAAAATAAACAATCGACACCAGCCCGCCCTCCACACCGATCACTTGCTATTTCATCGCTCCACGTGCAGCATTGTTTTTGAATGTTCAGCGATCCATTCTTCCTTCTCAACAATTGTGCAACCCCACAATTCTGCATACCTATTCAACCTATTTGCCTGCAATATTAACATTCATACATAAAAACAAAGCGAAAGATTGCGGTCATCACTGTTTTTTGCTTACACCCTGTTTAGCCTACATTATTACGTTTTAATTTTCCTTTTCGTACTGCTCTCCGGTACCAAAAAGTCTCCACTCAGACCTTTCCTTTTTGAAAATGGACTGCGCAGATTCTGTGCCTTGTCCCGGGCTTCCCTGCATGCATTCTGTGTGCCTGGCTTGTGTGATGTTCGATTCTGGCGTAGATGCAAGACTTTGGTAAGTGCTCCTGCTGTTAGTGGGGTTGTTGGAGTTGCTGGTGAAAGGATCGATATGGTTGACTAGAGGGGGGGTGAATAGGCAACTAACAATTTTTAGACTTTTCTTTAACAATTTAAACCTTGCAATGAAATAGGTTGTCTAGATGTTCAACTACGTGGACAACCTATATGATGCAAAGACAATGAGCACACAAGCAAGCAATGGATATAGCACAAGTAAACTTGCAAAAGTAAAGGGATAAGATAACCAAGAGTGGAGCCGGTGGAGACGAGGATGTTTTACCAAAGTTCCTTCCTTTTAAGGGGAAGTACGTCTCCGTTAGAGCGGTGTGGAGGCACAATGCTCCCCAAGAAGCCACTAGGGCCACTGTAATCTCCTCACGCCCTCACACAATGCGAGATGCCATGATTCCACTATTGGAGCCCTTGAAGGCGGCAACTGGACCTTTACAAACGATTGGGCATACCTCCACAACACTTGGAGGCTCCCAATAATCCCGCGAAGCTTCACCACAATGGAGTATGGCTTCGAGGTGACCTCAACCATCTAGGGTGCTCAACACCCAAGAGTAACAAGATCCGCAAGGGATAAGTGGGGGGGATCAAATATCCTGTGGTGGAAGTGTAGATCGGGTACTTGTCACCCAATCCCGAGCAAATCAACAAGTTTGATTGGCTAGGGAGAGAGATCGAGTGAAAATGGAGCTTGGAGCAACAATGGAGCTTAGAGATAGAAGAGGTAGTCAACTAGAGGTAGAAGACACCCCTTATATAGTCCTGGAAAAAATCCAACCGTTATCCACATGTTCAGCCCGCGCACACGGTACTACCGCTCCAGGGGCGCGCTACTACCGTGGCTAACCACAGTACTACCGCGACAGCAACACAGGCCAGAACTAGCCTGATAAGGGGGCAGTACTACTGCTTGCGCGGTACTACCGCACCCACCTGCGGTACTACCGCAAGGCAGGAAAGTCACGGCCTGGGAAGGGCGCGGATGAAATAAATTACATCCATGCCTACTTCCGCTGAACCGGAGGAGGTACAAAAATCCAACGCGGTACTACCACCCGCGAGGCGCGGTACTACCGTGCGGGCGCGGATGTAAAAAATTACATCCGCGCCTACTACTGCGACACTGCGGTACTAGGTAGGAGGGCCACGGTACTACGACTCCTAGGGAGCGGTACTACCGTGGGCCCCCGCGGTACTACCGCATTGGACGAGCGGTACTACCGTGGAGGGCGCGGATGTAAAAAATTACATCCGCCCCTACTACCGCACCGGAGCAGCACAAGGCCAGGGAGCCGCGGTACTACCGCTCCAGGTGAGCGGTACTACCATGACACACAGCGGTACTACCGCATGTACTTGCGGTACTACCGCAAGCACAGCAGTAGTCGTCAGATTTCTGCACAACCAAGATAACAAAGGGAAGCTCCAAAAAGCAGGGAAAGGAGGAACAAGTGGACATGTTGATTCCACCCAAAACTTTCTGACGCGGACCCCCTCTTAATAGTACGGCTCTCCTACGACTCAAATCCACCAAAGAGAAACGTAGAACAATGCCGACTTCAATATTCTCCGAGGGGCACCGAATCGTCTTGTGCCTAGATATGAATAACCTGAGAAACTCAAGGCACACGATTAGTCCGCAAATGCATTGTCATCAATAACCAAAACACCTGAGGAAAAAATATGCCCTTACAATCTCCCCCTTTTTGGTGGATTGATGACAACACGGGATTTGCATATGGATAAGATAATTTAGAGCAGGGGCAAACCCCACCTCTCTAAAATATAGACGGGCTCCCCCTAGATGTGTGCACTTTAGATGAATGCTTTGGAATGCATAGCACACAGACTAGGATCAACACTGCCCCTATATTTTAGAGACTAAGACATGATAATAAGCATAGCATAGCATAAATATGGCACAATATAACACAAGCTCGCTAGGATAGATAGAGTGCATATGTCTTACACCATACGAAGTAAAGCTACCGAGGTTCAACCGAGAAAGCAGCAAACACATGACACAAACGAGAAAGCAGCAAAACACACGACACACTCGCAAATCCCTACACTCTCTCCCCCTTTGGCATCGAGACGCCAAAAAGGCAGAGAGGACACCTACACACAAGAGGTGGCTCAAGCGGAGAACTCGTCCCAACCCTCTCCGTCGGTCTCCTCAGCAGCAGGGATGGTCTCCTCGACATCCTCCTCAGACTCAATCCACCAGTAGCCCTGCTTCTCCATCCACTCGGCTTCTGGAGTGATGTGCTCCTCAGACCCGCCAGACACTGCCTCACCATAGAGCTGCAAGATCTTGTTGTCCCGGCGACGACTCTCCTTGGACGCCACGTGAGTCCTGTACTACCCCTTGGCTTGCATGCAGAAAAGAGTCTTCATCTTGTCCTTCAGCTTCTTGGCCCATGATGGCATAGAGGCACTCTGGGAAGGTCTAGCAGCATGGCCCTCAGCAACATCCTCGGCGCCAGCATCCTCCTCATCAACAGCAGTCCTAGCAGCAGTCGCCTCGGCGCGAGTAGTGGTGTTGGTCCAGTTGGGTTTGATACGCAGGCAGATGGGCTCATGGCGAACCCAGTCAGGAGCAAGAAACTCCTCATCAGGAAACATCTTCTCCCAAGTCTTCGAAATCAGTAGAAACAGATAGGGCCCATAGATAGGCACCTTGCGGTTGAACACTGCAAACCGGAGCTCACACCACATGATGTGTGAGACATCAAGTGGCTGACACTGAGACGAACGAGCATCCTTGTAGATGAGCATCATGTCCACCATATAGGCATGAACCTTGTCTTTGTCACCGATGCGAGGGAACAAGGAGTTGCGGAAGATGCGATACATGATATCCAGGAAAGGGTTGAGCACCAAAGTTGCCTTGCCATTGGCGAGTGCCTTCTCAACCATGAAAGGGGCAAGTCTCTCCTTGCTGGCAGAATCAGCATTGGCATGGGGGCGAACACCCACTAGAGAGTCGAGTCCATCATCAGGTAGCAGACAGCTTACGGCCATTGGTCATCCAGGTCATCCTCCCTTCCTCATCGGAGTGAAAGTAGACAGAGGCAAAGAACTGACAGATAAGCTCAGGGTCATAGTCGAGGTGGAAGGTAATCACATGCTCAATGCCAAACTGCTCCACCAAGTCTAGAGACTCTCCAAAGTAGTCATGAAACTTGTCCTTCCTCATGTGATGCATATCAATCCACTTCACCTCCACATAGGTATTCTGCTTGTTCTTGATGACATCCAGATAGATGTTGGTCTGTTGCTTGTTCCAGAACAGCTCACAGCCTACAAAAGTGGCACGCGGGTGCACATAAGGGTGAAGCTGCCTGAGACGGACATAATCAGCTTGGGCTATCTCATCCATGCCCTTAGCGGGCTCCTTGTGCTTGCTAGCTGAGTGCTTGACATTGCGCTTGGAGGCAGACGAGCCCTCTGGTACTTCACCCGGGTTGTGCAAACGTTTGGAGCCAGTGTCACGACTGGGGTTGGACCGGCGAGAGCCACCACCTAAGACACACACGCAAAACACCAAAGACGCGAAAGGATCAATGCAAAGGCCACAAAAAAGCACAAGAAACACATAGAAGGCATACGAGAAAGTTGGCATGCGATAGATGTGAGCCACGGTAGAACTGCCATTGCATGCGGTACTAAAAGATTAGTACTGCTCCAAACGCGGTAGTACCGTGCGAGGTCACGGTAATACCGTGGTTGGAGCGGAAGTAAACTTTTAGTACCGCCCAGAGCACAGTAGTACCGCTCCCGAAGGGCGGTAGTACCGTGCAAGCGGTAGTACCGCGCCAGACGGGCGGTAGTACCGCGTCGCATCAGATCGATCCGGCGGTTTGAATCTGAAAAGAACCGCGAACCAATGGCGGTGCTACGGTGATCCGATCTAGCGCAAGACAACAATACAAGAATAAATCCTATGCAATACCAGGTTCCTTCATCCTACTCTTGCAGAGATTAAGCCTAAGAATCTCAAGAACACACAAGCCTCCCCCAAAACCTAGAAACACTAAACACAATCAACACGGAGAGGGAGTTGGGGAAAAAACCTTGGTCCATAGCAAGAGCACGTGGTGGGGAACGATCCCACCGGTCGGAATCACAGGAGGGCAGCCGGTGGAGGAGATCCGGTGACGGACGCCGGCTCCGTTCTTGAGCGAGGGAGAGAAGGAGGCGACGTGGAGAGAGAGGACAGCGAATGGGTATGGGGAGTAAAAACTCCCCCTGCCCGTCCTTATCCCCATGCGCTTGAACCGGCGCGGTAGTACCGCGTATCATCGCGGTAGTACCGCTCGGGCGGAAGTACCGCGCCGAGGCGGTAGTACCGCTCAACCAGGCGGTAGTAAAAAATTACTGCCGCGTGGTGACGGTAGTACCGTGCTCCCGCAAGCGGTAGTACCATGGCTGGCTGCGGTAGTACCGTAGCTGGCCGCGGTAGTACCGTGAGCTCAAGTCACCGCAAGTTTCAACAAGAGAAGAAGAAGCCTTTGCACGGAAACTTTTCACACACAAGAAACCACAAGAACACGCACACACCAGAGGCAAAAAGACAACAATAAACCACTAAGCGACAAAGCCTCTCGAGGAGAGAGGGCGGTGGCCGAAGCCACCTATGTTTGAGTTGAATGGTATGGCTCCGCAAAGAATTATCCTAGGGCCCATGACCAAAACTCGTCTTTGAAGCACAAGTACCATTAAAAATGGCTAATGTGAAAGAGGTGATTGATTTATGCATAATGGGGGGAGGGAGAGTTCATTGAGAGAACAACACTCCCCCTCTGTCCATGCCTACACCTAAACTAGACAACACGTTGAGTGTGGTGGGGGGTGTACGGGTTCAAGTCACATTGCTCAAATCAATGATATTTAGCTCATGCCTTAACTCGTGAAATCTTGCTTCATGCAAGGGCTTCGTGAAAATATCTGCAAGGTTATCATGAGTGTTGACATACTTGAGCTCGATCTCCCCTCGCCTAATGTGATCCCGAATGAAGTGATACCGAATCTCAATGTGCTTCGTCTTGAAGTGTTGTACCGGGTTGAGAGAAATCTTGATGGCACTTTCATTATCACACCAAAGAGGCACTTTGTCACAAATGACACCGTACTCCTTTAAAGTTTGCCTCATCCATAGGAGTTGAGCACAACAACTACCGGCCGCCACATACTCCGCTTCGGTGGACGAGAGGGACACACAACTTTGCTTCTTGGAAGACCAACTTACCAAAGAGCAACCAAGAAATTGGCACCCTCCGGAAGTGGACTTCCTATCCACTTTGTCCCCCGCCCAATCGGAATCCGTGAAACCTTCAAGCTTGAAATTTGCTCCTCTTGGGTACCATAAGCCAAAGTTTGGGGTATGAGCCAAATATCGAAAGATTCTCTTGACCGCCACATAGTGACTTTCCTTTGGTGCGGCTTGAAACCGTGCACACATCCCCACACTCAACATGATATCCGGTCTAGATGCACAAAGGTAAAGCAAGGAGCCAATCATGGAGCGATATACCTTTTGATCCACCGCTTTACCATTGGGATCGATGTCAAGTTGGCACTTGGTAGGCATTGGTGTAGAAGCCGGCTTGACATCACTTAGCTTGAATCTTTTAAGCATGTCTTGAGTGTATTTGGCTTGGTTGATGAAGGTTCCTTCTCTTCGTTGTTTGATGTCAAAACCAAGGAAGAACTTCAACTCTCCCATCGAAGACATCTTGAACTTGGAGGTCATGAGAGCGGCAAATTCCTCATTGAAAGCTTTGTTAGGAGAACCAAAGATAATATCATCAACATATAGTTGGCATACAAACAACTCCCCTTTGACCTTCTTAGTAAAAAGAGTGGGATCGATTTGTCCTACTTCAAATCCACGATCTTGTAGCAACTCGGTAAGGTGGTCATACCACGCACGTGGGGCTTGTTTAAGGCCATAGAGTGCCTTATCGAGTTGATACACGTGATCCGGGAAGTAGGGGTCCTCGAACCCGGGGGGTTGCTTGACATAAACCAACTCATTAATGGGACCATTAAGAAAAGCACTTTTCACATCCATTTGTTGCAACTTAAAGTTGTGATGGGAAGCATAAGCAATCAACAAACGAATGGATTCAAGACGAGCAACGGGAGCAAAGGTTTCACCGTAGTCGATGCCCTCGACTTGGGAGTAGCCTTGTGCTACCAATCTTGCCTTGTTGCGAATGATGTTCCCATGAGCATCTTGCTTGTTCTTGAAGATCCACTTTGTTCCAATGACGTTGTGGTTCCCCGAAGGTCTTGGCACCAATCTCCACACCTTGTTGTACTCGAAGTTGTTTAGTTCTTCATGCATGGCATTGAGCCAATCCGAGTCTTCGAGCGCCTCATAGACCTTTTGGGGTTCAACACAAGAGACAAACGCATGATGTTCACAATAGTTAGCTAATTGTCTACGAGTGCTTACCCCCTTTCTTAGACTTCCAACCACGTTTTCCATGAGATGGCCTTGGGTGGTGAGTTTGGAAGCAATCTTCGCGGCACGACGCTCTAATTCTTCCTCGGGTGTGGAAGGAGGAAGGTTAACTTGATCATCTTGAGCGCCGTCTTGAGCTTGCTCATGATCTTGAACTTGCTCGAGGGGGAGAACTTGACCTTGGGCATCATTTGGAGGTTCACCTCCATCTTGAGGTTGATCTTGCCCTTGGTCTTGTTCATGAAGGTGAGGGCCTTCACTTTGTTCTTCGGAAGCGTGTGGGTCTTGGGGAGGTGATGGCTCCACTTGAGTGGAGCATTGTCCTTCTCCTTCGGCCACAAGGGGTTCCTCAATGGGTAGGATATGACCAATACCCATTCTTCTTATGGCTTGGGGAGGAATTTCATCACCTACATCACAAGTACCACTTTGCTCCACTTGGGAGCCGTTATTTTCATCAAACTCTACGTTACACGTCTCCTCAATGAGTCCGTTGGACTTGTTGAGAACACGGTAAGCATGAGAGTTTGTAGCATAACCAACAAATATGCCCTCATGAGCTCTAGCTTCAAATTTAGACAAACGAACACCTTTCTTGAGAATGAAACACTTACACCCGAACACCCGGAAGTACTTGAGATTGGGCTTGTTCCCGGTGAGTATCTCATACGGAGTCTTGTTCAAGCCTTTGCGGAGATAGAGCCGATTGGATGCATGACAAGCTGTGTTGATGGCTTCGGCCCAGAAGTTGTATGGAGACTTGAACTCCGCCATCATGGTCCTTGCCGCATCCATCAACGTCCGGTTCTTTCTCTCTGCAACACCATTTTGTTGAGGGGTATATGGTGCAGAATATTGATGCTTGATCCCTTCATCACTAAGAAACTCATCCAAGGTGTAGTTCTTGAACTCGGTGCCGTTGTCACTTCTTATTGTCAAGATCTTTGCATCGTGTTGACGTTGAGCTTCATTTGCAAAGTCGATGACGGTTTGTTGGGTCTCACTCTTCCTCTTGAAGAAGTATACCCAAGTGTATCTTGAATAATCATCCACTATCACCAAGCAATACTTTCTACCCCCAAGACTATCAAAGGATGGGGGCCCAAAGAGGTCCATGTGAAGGAGCTCCAAGGGTCTCTTCGAGTAGATGATAGTCGTGGGAGGGTGAGCCGTCTCATGAAGCTTTCCTTCGATACAAGCACTGCAAACACGATCTTTGGCAAAACTAACATTCGTTAGTCCATGAACATGGTCCCCCTTGAGAAGACTTTGCAAAGATCTCATATTGACGTGGGCTAAACGGCGATGCCAAAGCCATCCCACATCAACTTTAGCCATTAGGCATGTCGCGGTCTTAGTGGGTTGCTCCGAGAAGTTAACCACATAGAGGCCGTTCTCGACATGCCCAACAAAGGCTACTTTAAGAGTCTTGCTCCACAAGAGGGCCACGGTATCAATATCAAAGAAGGTGGCAAAACCCATGAGTGCGAGTTGACGAACGGAAAGTAAATTGAACGCAAGGGACTCAACAAGCATGACTTTCTCGATCGTTAGATCATGAGAAATGACAACCTTGCCAAGACCCAATACCTTAGAATGTGAGGCATCACCCCATTCGACATTGGTGGGCATAGATGGGATATTGTGCACGTCCACCACCAAGTCCTTGCTCCCGGTCATATGATTTGTTGCTCCACTATCGAGCAACCATGATCCCCCACCGGAAGCAAACACCTACAAGAGATCAATGCTTGGTTTTAGGTACCCATTGAGTAATGGGTCCTTTGATGTTAGTAACAAGGGTCTTAGGAACCCAAATAGACCATTCAATGTACTCATAAGGAGAACCAACAAATTTAGCATAAACATGTCCATCACTAGCACGGCACAACACATAAGAGGGGTTAAAGTCGCCGGCTTTGTTGGGAGAGATGGCGTTGCGCTCTTTGGCTTCACCACTCTTCCCATTGTTCTTCTTCTCCTTAGGAGCACCTTCTCCCTCCTTCACAAAGGTTTGCGTGAGCGGAGGAGGTCGATTGGTCTTGCTCTTCTTCTCCTTGTTCTTCTTCTTGTTCTTGGACTTGGGTGCGAACCCAACTCCCTCCTTGCCCACAACTTCCTTTTGATTGCTCAAAAGGTCATTTAGGTTCTTCTCGCCTTGTATGCATGACACAAGACCTTTCTCGAGTTGTTCCTTCAACTTGGCATTTTCCTCCACAAGATGCACATGCTCACAACATGGGTTAGTAGCATTTGCATTATCAATTAAGACCATGTGAGGAAATGTGGCCTTTTCCTTGGTTAGCTTAACTTGGAGTTGAGCATGAGACTCCTTGAGGGTGGCATGAGCACCTTTCAAGACCTTGTGGGCCTTGTCAAGTACATCAAACTCCTCCGTGAGTCTAACATGATCAACCCCAAGTTTAGCCTTCTCGGAAGCTAGAACACGAGACACAACAAGAGCATGATCAAGATCTTTCTTTAGTTTAGCATGACCATCGTTGTGTGACTCCTCAAGAGCCAAACGATGCCCACGCTCTTCCTCAAGAGCATTAGAGAGATCCGATATCTCATCGGCATAGTCACGACTATGACTTTCCATCTTAGTGATGGTTTCTTCATGAGCCTCGATCATGTCATTGGCTTCACCAAGTTGTTCCAAGAGAGCAACGAAATGCTTCTTGGATTTGCCCTTGAGCTTACTCATGAAGGACTCAAATTCATTGATCTCCTCATTAGACCCCTTACCATTATCAAAGTCATCCGTTGAAGGAGGGTTAGGAATAATGGTGGTTTTGATGTTGGGGGTTACCTTGTTGGTGGCCTTAGCCATGAGGCACTTGGCGGTGATGTTCTCGTTAGGTGCATCGAAGAGAGACACCCGAGGAGTTGAGACAATGGCAACGGATGCCATGGCCATTGTTTCACCATCTTCATCATCATCGTCATCCTCACGGTATTCTTCTTGAACCACCAACCCGCGAGAAGGAGTCTTCTTGGTGAAGTTGTTCTTGTTGGGGAAGGACTTGGCTTTGTCTTTTCGAATGAACTTGCCACCATTGTCTTCCCGCTTCTCGTATGGACAATCCGCAACGAAATGGCTGACATTGCCACAGTTGAAACAAGTTCTGACTCGTTGCTTCCCCTTGAGGCCACTTGAGTTGTTCTTGTTGAAGTTGGGTCTTGTAGTCTTCTTACTCCAAAACTGTCTTGAGGCAAGAGCCATGTGCTCATGATAATCATACTTCGTGTCCTCGGGGTTGCTCTCCTCATCTTCCTCCTCTTCTTCTTCTTCCACACTAACCTTGGCCTTCAAGGCAAGATTGGGCTTCTTTGCCCTTTGGGAACGGAGCACCGCATTGTCGGCGGTCTTATCCAAGATGTTCATTGCAACAAACTCATCCAACACTTCACTAGAGGTCATGGAGTGGAAGTCCGGTCTTTGGCGGATGACGGAGGACATGGCCTTGTTGTAGGGCATCATGGCCTTGAGGAACTTGCGCTTGATCCAGTTGTCATCCGTGTCCTTGCTCCCATGATCTCGGAGTGCGACCGCAAGTTTGGTCACTCTTCGAAAGAGCTCACGAGGTTCTTCATCCTCTTTCATTGCAAACTCATCGGCTTCATCTTGCACCACTTCATAGTTGGAGCGTTGAATGCTAGCACTTCCTCGATACATACGCTCGACACACTTCCATGCTTCTTTAGCCATGACATGAGGTCGAAGATGAGGGAGATCTTCGGGAAGGATAGCATCTTGGATGATGAAGAGAGCACTCTCATTGAATTGATTGTCCACTTCTTCTCGAGGGGTGAAGTTGCTTGGATCATGAGGATAGAAACCTTCTTCAATAATTCTCCAAAGGTTAGTATTCACATGTTTTAAATGACGCTTGAAGCGATAAACCCAAGAATCATAATCTTCATTTTTCACATATTTAGGAGGAGGACCGGCATGATTCAAATGCGTAGAGGGGATCGGTCCTCTATACACCGGGGGTTCCACATGGGCATAGATGCCGGTGCCATTTCTACCACTAGTAGACGGACTCTTTTCACTATTAGCTTCCCCCTTGTCGGGGTTAGCATCCGTCACCTTGTTAGTGGGATCACCCACTTTCATCGGCGAGGTAGATAGTTTGAGTCCCTCTAGGAATTCAGTAAACATGCTTTTAACCTCGGCCGTCATGGAGGTTTTCAATGTGTCTAAAGCCACATTGAATTCCTCACGAGAGACCGAGGTTCCCCCTTCGGCCGAAGACGAGACGGGATTCACACCGGAGTGCTCCTCCGCACCGTCGTTGACGTCAACCATACTCTTCGGACGGCAAAGTCCTTAATAAAGAGACGAGGCTCTGATACCAATTGAAAGGATCGATATGGTTGACTAGAGGGGGGGGGTGAATAGGCAACTAACAATTTTTAGACTTTTCTTTAACAATTTAAACCTTGCAATGAAATAGGTTGTCTAGATGTGCAACTACGTGGACAACCTATATGATGCAAAGACAATGAGCACACAAGCAAGCAATGGATATAGCACAAGTAAGCTTGCAAAAGTAAAGGGATAAGATAACCAAGAGTGGAGCCGGTGGAGACGAGGATGTGTTACCGAAGTTCCTTCCTTTTAAGGGGAAGTACGTCTCCGTTAGAGCGGTGTGGAGGCACAATGCTCCCCAAGAAGCCACTAGGGCCACCGTAATCTCCTCACGCCCTCACACAATGCGAGATGCCGTGATTCCACTATTGGAGCCCTTGAAGGCGGCAACCGGACCTTTACAAACAAGATTGGGGCTATCTCCACAACACTTGGAGGCTCCCAATAATCCCGCGAAGCTTCACCACAATGGAGTATGGCTTCGAGGTGACCTCAACCGTCTAGGGTGCTCAACACCCAAGAGTAACAAGATCCGCAAGGGATAAGTGGGGGGAATCAAATATCCTGTGGTGGAAGTGTAGATCGGGCACTTGTCACCCAATCCCGAGCAAATCAACAAGTTTGATTGGCTAGGGAGAGAGATCGAGTGAAAATGGAGCTTGGAGCAACAATGGAGCTTAGAGATAGAAGAGGTAGTCAACTAGAGGTAGAAGACACCCCTTATATAGTCGTGGACAAAATCCAACCGTTATCTACATGTTCAGCCCGCGACACACGGTACTACCGCTCCAGTGGCGCGGTACTACCGTGAGGCTGTGCAGTACTACCGTGGCTAACCATAGTACTACCGCGACAGCAACACAGGCCGGAACTAGCCTGATAAGGGGGCAGTCCTACCGCTTGCGCGGTACTACCGCACCCACCTGCGGTACTACCGCAAGGCAGGAAAGTCATGGCCTGGGAAGGGCGCGGATGAAATAAATTACATCCGTGCCTACTTCCGCTGAACCGGAGGAGGTACAAAAATCCGACGCGGTACTACCGCCCGCGAGGCGCGGTACTACCGTGCGGGCGCGGATGTAAAAAATTACATCCGCGCCTACTACCGCGACACTGCGGTACTAGGTAGGAGGGCCACGGTACTACGACTCCTAGGGAGCGGTACTACCGTGGGCCTCCACGGTACTACCGCACTGGACGAGCGGTACTACAGTGGAGGGCGTGGATGTAAAAAATTACATCCGCCCCTACTACCGCACCGGAGCGGCACAAGGCCAGGGAGCCGCGGTACTACCACTCCAGATGAGCGGTACTACCGTGACACACAGCGGTACTACCGCATGTACTTGCGGTACTACCGCAAGCACAGCAGTAGTCGTCACATTTCCGCACAACCAAGATAACAAAGGGAAGCTCCCAAAAGCAGGGAAAGGAGGAACAAGTGTACGTGTTGATTCCACCCAAACCTTTCCGACGCGGACCCCCTCTTAATAGTATGGCTCTCCTATGACTCAAATCCACCAAAGAGAAACGTAGAACAACACCGACTTCAATAGTCTCCGAGGGGCACCGAATCGTCTCGTGCCTAGATATGAATAACCTGAGAAACTCAAGGCACACGATTAGTCCGCAAATGCATTGTCATCAATCACCAAAACACCTGAGGGAAAAATATGCCCTTACAGCTGGCATCTGATGTCTTCCTCCTGGCCTTAGAGTGCATTGTCCTGAGCCGTTTGATGTCCTCGATGGTGTTGTCAGTGTTGTCGGCCATTTCATTGACCTTGCCCTCTTCTCCTTCTGTGATTTCCTCTTCTCCTCTTCAATCCTCATCCTCTCCTGTACTTTTGGGTTATCCGGGTGTAACACCCCAGATTCGATGCGCCAGGTGTCTGCCAGTTATTCGTCGTCTTTGCAATGTCTTTTGCTTGCGTGTTGCATTTTATCATGTCATCATGTGCATTTCATTTTGCATACGTGTTCGTCTCATGCATCCGAGCATTTTCCCCGTTGTCTGTTTTGCAATCCGACACTCCTATGTCATCCGGCGTCCCCTTTTGCCTCTTTTCATGTGCGGGTGTTAAACGTTCTCGGAATGGCCCGAGGTTTGCCAAGCGGCCTTGGTATAGCACCGGTAGACCGGCTGTCAAGTTTCGTGCCATTTGGAGGTCGTTGGGTACTCCAACGGTTAACCGGGTAACCGTAAAAGCCTCCTTCTCTTTGCAGCCCAACACCCCTCCAAAGTGGCCCAAAACCCATCCAAACCCCCTCCATGCTCTCGGTCGTTTGATCACAATCGTGTGGGCGAAAACCGCTCCTCATTTGGAGTCTCCTAGCTCCCTCTACCTATATAAAGGCCCTCCCCTTCCATTTTCGCGGATGAAACCCTAGCCTAGCCTCCCTCTCGCCCGCCGGACATGTCCGTGCGCCGCCGGACGTGTCCGCCGCCCCAGCCACATCACTCCGACCAATAGCACCCGCCACGTCACCTCCGCCGCCGCCCTCAACCTATCGCGCGTCGCCACCTGTCCGCCGCCGGCGTTCCCGTGCTCGTGGCCCGCCGAGCCCATCACGAGCCCGCGCGAGCCCGTCCGCGCCTGCCCGAGCCGACCGTCGCCCATCCCGCCGAGCCCGCCCGAGCCGACCGTCGCCCATCCCGCCGGTTTCCGCCGCCGCCGCCGCCGCGGGCGCTTCCCCACCAGTCGCCGCCACGCCCGTCGCCTGCGCCTCCACCGCCGACCTCCAGCGCCGCCGCCCGCGCGCCCACCCGAGGGGCCGCGCCGCCGCCCTGCCGCCCTCGCGTCCGGCCTCCTCCGCCACTGTCCCACGCCGGATCCGGCCAGATTCAGCGGGGCCCGTCCTCCCCGGCCTCGCCGGCATCCTCTCCGGCGCCCTCCCTCCGGCCGCTCTCCGGCGAGCTCGCGCCGCCGCCTCGGGGTCCGTGCCCCGGATCTGGATCCGAAATCCCGAAGGTTGACTTCCCCCCCTCCGTTTTTCACTAAGTCCCTGTCTTTTTCATGCCCTCTTTGACCTATCATATCTCTGCATCTGTAGCCCCGTTTTGTGCGTGTAATATGTCAAATTGTTCGTCTCAACGAGTACTTCATTTCATTCCATTGCATCATGTTCATTTGAGGTCATCTTGATGCCTGAATCATCGTTGCAAGAGTGCTTCATAATGTTGTCTGCTGCCTGTTAACAGAACATGCTCACTTGTCATTTTTGCCATGATTGATGTGTGCATCCTATGAGGTTGATGTCTACATATGTTTTGAACTATGCCATGTCTTCTTTACAGAGGTGCTTACCATGTATTTTTGTGATCAATGTGGTGACTAGCACAAGCATGTAAACTAGGCCTCGTGATGTTGCTGATTTCAGTCCCTGTTCTGCTGTTATTTTTATGCCATGTAAACTTGATGCTACAGAGAGATCCAAGCATATTCTGAGATACTTCGGTAAGGATGTTTTGAACATATGGTTATGATCTATCCATCCATGCCCCTGGTTGCATTTATAGCTTGCTGTAGATTGTTCATATCTTGCTCCAAACTTGCTAAATGATGTTGCTCTCAGCCTGTTAACATGAAGTTCAATGTTGCCATGATTTTTGCTAGTGATCCATGCACCCTATGAACTTGCCATTGCCATGCTTAGCTTCATAAACATGTATTCTTACTGTTGGTTGCCTTGCCATGCCATGTATTGCTCTGTAGTGAGTGGTTCAAGCTCACCAACATGCCTACTTATTGTTGTTCCTGCCATGTATGAATCTGTCATATAACTTGCCATGTTTAGATGGATGCCATCATTTCTTCTGATCCTTTTTGGCTCTTGGTCAGTAAGTGACTTTTGTTCTATGCAATTAGTAGATTCATGCCATGCCTTTGTTTGCCATGATAAGTTCCTGTAACATGTTGTTTGATAGCTCTAAACATTGCACGCTGATGTTATTTTCTGCAAAGTCTGAACTGTTGTTATTTGCAATCTTGCCATGTGTGTTTGAGCATGTTCTAGTGATTTCTGGAGATAGCTCAGTGTTCATGTTTTGTTATGCTTTACCTGTGCATCATGTCCATGTCTTTTGTTCTCATGTTGAGATGCTGTAGCATGTTGTTTTGATGCTTGCAAGATGCCTAGTTGCTGTTTTGGACAGCTTGTCCTTTAAACTTGTATAGTGTGTGTGTGTTGAACCGTTGCTCCGTTTTGAGTGTGCTCTATATTGAACTTGCTTAGAATTGCATGTAGCTTCATATTATCATGTTGCATCAATGTTTTGAGGTGTTTGCTTTATGTTTGTATGCATTTTGCATCAATGCCATGTTTAACTTGTTTTGCTCATATCTTCTAGGTCGTAGCCCCGAACTAAGTGAACTTTATATGTAACTTGACTAGAATCTCGTGTAGATCATCTTTGTGCATCTTAACTTGCTGTTTAACAACTTGAACATAAGTTTTATTCAGATCTGGACCAATTTCGAAATTTGCTTATGAGGACTTACCGGAATTGTTATATGTTGTTCCCGGCCTCATTTAAACTTGCTTTGATGTGTTGTTCTTGTTTGCATCATCTCTTGCCATGAGTAGCTTCATGTTGCTTTCTCATGCATCATGTTTGTTGTGCATCATGTCTTGTCTATGTGTGGTGTGTTTACCTTCTTGTGTGCTTCTTCTCGATAGTTCCCGTTTCGTTGCGATCGTGAGGATTCGTTCGTCTATGCTTAGTTCGTCTTCGTGGCTTCATCCGATCGTCTTCTTCATGGACTCGTTCTTCTTCCTTGCGGGATTTCAGGCAAGATGACCGCTACCCTGGATCTCACTACTATCATTGCTATGCTAGTTTCTTCGTTCTATCGCTATGTTGCGTACCTATCTTTTGCTCTTCAAGCCTTCCAAATTGCCATGAACCTCTAACCTTTGACACCCTTCCTAGCAAACCATTGATTGGCTATGTTACCGCTTTGCTCAGCCCCTCTTATAGCGTTGTTAGTTGCAGGTGAAGTTGAAGATTGCTCCATGGTGAACAGGATTATGTTGGGATATCACAATATCTCTTATTTTATTAATGCATCTATATATTTGGTAAAGGGTGGAAGACTCGGCCTTATGCCTGGTGTTTTGTTCCACTCTTGCCGCCCCTAGTTTCCGTCATACCGGTGTTATGTTCCCAGATTTTGCGTTCCTTACGCGGTTGGGTGATTTATGGGACCCCCTTGATAGTTCGCTTTGAATAAAACTCCTCCAGCAAGGCCCAACCTTGGTTTTACAATTTGCCTCACCTAGCCCTTTTTTCCCTTGGGAGTCGCGCTCTCGAGGGTCATCTTATTTTTACCCCCCCCCCCCCCGGGCCAGTGCTCGTTGTGAGTGTTGGTCCAATCTGTCAACCGCCGGTGGCCACCAGGGGCAACTCTGGGCTGGCCTACCGGAAGTTTGGACAATCCGGTGTGCCCTGAGAACGAGATATGTGCAGCTCCTATTGGGATTTGTCGGCACTCCGGGCAGCTTTGCTGGTCTTGTTTTACCATTGTCGAAATGTCTTGTAAACCGGGATTCCGAGTCTGATCGGGTCTTCCTGGGAGAAGGTTTATCCTTTGTTGATCGCGAGAGCTTATCATGGGCTAAGTTGGGACACCCCTACAGGGTATTATCTTTCGAAAGCCGTGCCTGCGGTTATTGGCAGATGGGAATTTGTTAATGTCCGGTTGTAGATAACTTGACACCAGATACGAATTAAAATGCATCAACCGCGTGTGTACCCATGATGGTCTCTTTTCGGCGGAGTCCGGGAAGTGAACATGGTCTTTGGGTTATGTTTGACGTAAGTAGGAGTTCAGGATCACCTCTTGATCATTGCTAGTTGATGACCGTTCCTTTGCTTCTCTTCTCGCTCTTATTTGCGTATGGTAGCCACCATATATGTTTAGTCGCTGCTGCAACCTCACCACTTTACCCCTTCCTTACCGATTAAGCTTTGCTAGTCTTGATACCCATGGTAATGGGATTGTTGAGTCCTCGTGGCTCACAGATTACTACAACAACAGTTGCAGGTACAGGTTTTGCGATGGTCTTGACGCGAGAGCGATGTTTGCTTGTTTTGGAGTTCCGCTTCTGCTTCTTCTTCGATCAGGGGATAGGTTCCAGGTCGGCAGCCTGGGCTAGCAGGGTGGATGTCATTTGAGCTTCTGTTTGTGTTTCATCCGTAGTCGGATGTTGTTCTCATGTGAGATGATGTTGTATTCGTGTGGCATTGTATGCCTTATGTATGTATCCCTATCTATTTTGTAATGTTGATGTAATGATATCCACCTTGCAAAAGCGTTTCAATATGCGGGTCTATCCTTGGTGGGACCTTCGAGTTCCTTTTGGATAGGGTCGCATATTGGGCGTGACACCGGGCAGTTTGTTTTCCTGTGACCCTTTTCTCGACAACGGCCGCACTTGGATACGGCTTTGTTGCCTTTTCCTTTATTCTCAGAACCAGCTTTGATTCGATCTCCTTTTTTCGTGCCCTTTGAGCCACACATGGGAGGGTTCTTGAGAGTTTCGGCAAGAATGCTTGTGTCTGGTTCCTCAGCAAGTGCCGCCATGACTTTTAT
The DNA here is from genome assembly GCF_018294505.1 of Triticum aestivum. Classification (NCBI taxonomy): domain Eukaryota; kingdom Viridiplantae; phylum Streptophyta; class Magnoliopsida; order Poales; family Poaceae; genus Triticum; species Triticum aestivum. The sequence goes on along the minus strand of NC_057795.1, from coordinate 561,515,646 downwards.
TTTCATATCTACCATACACTCACGCAGAACACTGTATGCCTTCTCTTTTCTTCAAGCATTTGAACAGATATCTGACAACTCAGTGTAAGCGAGGCTGAATCTCATCGTTTCATCATCTTGTGCGGTCATGCTATCACCTTGACTTGTAGACAGAACTTTCAGACTCTCTGATAGATTCCTTGTCCATCTGGGGATGACAAAGGATTTTGGAAGTTGATCGATCATGCTTGTTTGGTCCATCAGCTTAAGCACATGGTAGCACTGGATGCCATCCCTACTAATTTTCTTGCAGCTGCAACTCAATATATTTCTTTTTGCTCATCCACATCTACCCTGAACTCACACCTCTCAAATTCCTCGGCCAGATATGGTTTCCACACTTTTTCTCCAGGCTCAGTAATCCTTTTAAAAAAATATTGCCTCCCCTTTGCCAGGTCAGAGCACTTGAAGTAAGTCCGATTCCGTAGCTCCAGCTGGAATTTCCTGAAAATTTCATTGGTGTATACTTGACTTGCCTGTCTTTCAATCGGAAAACCCGTGTCTAGTGATGTCGCCTTCTCTTCTGTTCGGTGTCTTTTCTTGTCAAGCGTGGCGAGGCAATTTTGCTGAATCATGTGATACGCATCAACAAACCTTTTTATAGTGTCATTGTGGTCGACATAATTCTTCCACATTGAATTCGTGCTCTCACTGCGAGTGGTTGTTGACGAGAAAGGATAGAAGCAGTCCTTGAAGTAAGCCGGCACCCAAAAATTTCGGAGTTCCCATAGTGTGTTCAGGTGTTTGTTGCCTTCCGCCTTGTGCACAGAAATTGCTACTTTCCAGGCACGCTCAAACTCGTCTTGATTTACTGAGTTTTTGACGGTTCAAAATAAATCATCAAACATCCCTGGGTGCTGCGCAAACACAACTGCGTTATTTTCCTTCAGGTTCTTCCTAATATGCCACTAGCAGAACCTGTGCCTCGTTCTTGGAAGAGCTTCCTTTATTGCAGTCTTCATCGCCTGGTCCCGGTCTGTTATTGTGTATTTCGGCTCTTTACCCCCCATTGCCTCGACAAACGTGCTTAGGAGCCACTTGAATGACCCTATTTTCTCATCTTTCAAAAGGCCTAGTCCAAACAGGACGGTCGACCCATGGTTGTCGACACCTATAATTGGTGCAAATGGCAAGCCATATATATTCATAGAGAATGTCGTGTAAAAAGACACGAAATCTCCATATAGATCATAATTCATCTTGCACAAGGAGTCTGTCCAAAATAGGCTCCGCACTACATTGTTCTCTGTCTCTTCCACATGGTGGAATCCCAGCCTCCGCCTCTGCATATCGGCAAACAGTTTCATGGTATCCTCGATATCAGTGCCGCGCTCTCCAGCCCTGTCCCGGCATGCAATATTGCTTATGTCAATCATGTCGAACATAATTTCTCGCCTCGGTGTCCCCATGGCAGTAAAAATCTGCATAACCTTCCTTGGTTCTAACCTCGCCTTCTGCAGCACTTGTATAAAGAATTTCTCCTGAGGTGTCATCCTCTTATAGCATCTCATGATCTTCAGCATCCAATCTGATGGGTGAAGTTGGTGGTTGTGCTCTAGGCGCACATTCTTCAGATACCATTTCCTCCTATCTGCATCCCTCTTGGCTGTTATTTGGACTGGGCAGCTTGTTCGGATCAAACAATTGCTCCTTTTCTCCTTCACATGTCTCTCAATTGTTTTATTCTGCCCTTCCTTGGTGCACTGAAACACCTGCTTGTCAAGCTATTGATCATATGTCGATCTTCTGCTCGTTGATCGTTTGGCAGCAAAGCCAACCTTTCTCGCATATCTGCAGAAGAAGAAAAAGCACTCATCCAATGATCCAAATACCATACCACCCTCTGGTTCGAGCGCTTCGGTGACCTCCTGAATTGTTGGGTATATGCCTTCTTTGAACATGTCGTCCATTTCTTTCTCTACAATGGTCGGCGACGCCATTTTGATTCTGTCTACCGTGTCTTTGTTCGTCTGATCGCATTCACTTCTGACGACATCGGTTTCATCGCCAGCCACAGGTCCACTTACAGCGGAGCTGCTGCTGCTCTGTTGTTTGTCACACGCAGCAGCGTCGTTTCTGCATGGCACGGACAAATCCATGAATGACTCTGCCTCTCCACTATCGCATTGTGCAATGATGCTCCCTGTTTCTCCGGCACTCGTGCAACCAAGGGACTGTGCTGCTTCTACAATGCAATCCGTGCTGGCGCTGCACGCTACTTGCTGCTCTGAATGTTGTGTTCCTTTCGAAATGGATGGAGAAATATGATATTTCTTTGCCTCATCTGTTATCCCCTCCACCAAATCCTGAATACATAGCACGAAAAAGAATTAGATACCCAGAGCAGCATATGCGTTTTTTTAATTTCTAATAAGCGGTACACCAGAGGCACCGTTCACATTACACCCAGCAGCACGAACGTGACCATGCTACACACACATCTCGACAAAGAGGCATAGATGTGCTTCTGCTTACACCATACAACCGGAGAGGCACAACAACATCCTATACAACTGCATATACAGCCGCACCAGACAGACAGCCGTCCTAATGTTTTACACTTTACCCTGTTCTTCCATAAAACTGTTTGTCCGTTGAATTGAAAAAGCATAGTTCAGACGTCACCTTTGTTTTCCCATGCCTCTCTTGTCCAGCAAATCTTGGCGACAACCTCCGTGCATTGGTAATTTCGCTCACTATTCTGAATGCCATCGGAGATCCTTTGGAAGGACCCCTCATGTTGAACGCCGCAGGTGATCCTTTCAAAGGACCTTGCCTTATGTTTTCATCGATCCGTGGACTACCGCGATACTTGCTTCCTTGCTCGTACACCTGCGTGTGCAAGATACTACAATTTAAATATACCAGACGAAAACAAAGAAAAAATTGCTCACAAAAAAATATACATTTGCTTTAAATGTTGTTGCACGTCCATATTTGCTGTCACCTGTATTGCTTTCTGGTGCTGCTGAACAGTAAAGTTTATTCCTCCTATGTTTGATTTTGTCGTTGGACTCTTCTTGCCTGCGCAGACCGTACCGAATCCTTGAACACTAATGCTTTTGTTGCCAATGATCCTTCTGCTTGCATCAAGGCAAATTCTGTTACCCTGTACCTCTTCATTATGACCGCCATCAAACGCTGGGGCGTCACAACGCCCGCTCTGCACCTTTGTGGACAACTGTGTCTTGAAAGCAAAAAATAATTAGAGGCACGTGAGAGTATTACGAAGAATTAGCACGTAAAACTTCCACGTACGTTCAAAACCAGCATTTGAAGTTTTCGTCGTTACCTGCACAATCTGCTTAGTGGAGTCTCTGCTGCTTAGAATGCTCCTCTTCGCAGGTGTCTGCTGCACAACATGCTCCTGGTTGGGACGTTTGCCAAGAACTTGTATCTCACTCTTGACTCCAATTACTCCAGCCCGCATAGCATGTGCGTGTTTGACAGCATCTGCATCCTTCATCTTCTTCTCATTTTGTAGTGATTTTTTTTCTTCCACCTCTCAATACTCAACTACAGAGTAGATGCACAGGATAAACAGATATTACAGCATTCATCCAGGATATATTAATCATTTTTGTTCTTCTTAATGATCTACTAATTGGTGTTCTCAGTGGTAGCACCTTGACAGCAAACGTCACTGAAATAAAAGACCAAACCCTAGTGTTCAACTGCCTTGCTAGTACCTGCCTCCCATAATCCTTGCCGATGTTGTTAAAAGACCGACCGTCCCTGTTGTCCTGCCAGATGTCGAACTCCTGAACATCTGCCCGAAAAAGTTATAAACCCGCAGTATCAGTGTTGAAAATTTTCAAAGTCGATCTCAATCTTTCTTACTAAGGTACTACACTTACCATGCAACAGAGATATATTTATAATTCTATATAATTGAACTCACACCTTTCTACTAACCTTTGATTGCCGAATCTTATGTGCTGATTGTTCGGAACTCACTTCTTTCTAAATTGTGAGGGGATTTGCTTCCCTGCAGTTTGTCAGCGATCTCCTTCAATGATTTTGAATCTGGGAGAGAGAGAAAAGAGAAAGAGAGACGGAGAGAGAAAGAGAGAAGGAAAGAGAGAGCCTACTTCGATTTTTTGCGTGCAGGAGAAGAATAACCTAATAGGTGTGGTGAGTTTTGCGACGGATGAGAGATGCACATGTTTTTTCGGTGTGACGAGATGTGGTAGGTCGACTTCACTTGACCGTCGACGAGACTGACAAGTGGGCTCTCAGTTACTAATTCCTTTAAGTCTCTCACTAATTTGTGGGGTCGGCCTTATATGAGTCCTACGAGGAGAACCTCTGTCTGGGGTGACAAAATGTGGTAGGTGGACTTCGAAGTCATACTGACATGTGGGCTCTCAAATAGTTCCTCCAAGTATTTGACTAACTTGTGGGGTCGTCCGCAAGATGAGTTCCAGATCTTTCTCCATCTAGCATTGGTGGCGACAGGCGAGGCATATTCTAGATCTCCAAAGGACAGCCAATCCCGATCCCTCCACAGAGTTCGCTCGTCACTAAAAATTTGTCGGTCTCCTTCATCTCACTCGCCGTGGATCTCCTGCTCAGGTAATCCATTGCATTATCACCATGATTATGCCACCGATTCAATGTTTGAACAAAAAAATTACCAGTACTAGCAATTCCGCTGGCTGCGTATACACCGCATCTGCACAACACAGCATGTGGGGCGCGATTTGAATATCAGTTCCGGATCCAATTATCTTCAGCTGGTCCATGCTCAAACTGTTGCGCCGTCTTAACAGCAGAAGGGTTATGGATTTAAAATTAGGACTCAGCTGACCTCACTTTAATCATGCCAATGGCATGCTTGCGCCGTGGTTTTGCTCAGTTGAGTTATATCTCCAGCCATGCAAAACTTAAGCACTCTCGTGACCACATATTATATTACTTGCAGAGCTCAATTAAACCACAGTCAAAATTCACTAACCTGATCCCTAACATGAGATGACAGGTCAAATGATTGTATAGATCCGCAATCTATAGCAGAGATCCAAAGGACTTACATCCCTTTTTGCAAAGCAGTTACTAACCCAGATTTAGAAACCGTCTTACATGGACCAAGATGTTGATGATGGTCTCACATGGACTGCTAACAACTGCCTTACATAGTTGACCTGGTAACGATGATGCCTCGTGACCTCTTATGTAGAGTTCGATGAGATGGACTCCACCCCACAGCTGTCGGAGACTCAGTCCCAGTCTGTCAATGGCACAGAGATTGTCACCCAAGGTTTCATGGTTCATGACCAGCTAGAAACAGAGAGACTAAGGATCGAGTTAAAACGTGCAGCGCACAAAAAGCTTGTTGAGGAGTACAGGGCAAAGAAGCAGCTTGCTGCCTCGAAGTAGGTGTTTTTTATCATGCATCTTGCGTGTGTCGTTGAAATTTCTTTCGAAATCAATGCCTCTCATTCTAGCTGCATTTTTAATCATGCCTTAAATATTTGTCTCTGTTTTGCTGACTCAGCGTTTGTATGTAAGCTTGTGCAAGAAAAGCATGTGGTTCAACAATACATTTGCTAAAGGTCGTTTCTTATCTTTGTCAACAGAGCTGTTACAATGGGTGAATATGAAGAAGAGTTCAGCACAAAACTTAGCTTCCAGAAATTCATTACTGTCTGTGAAAAGCTAACAGAACCACAAAAGCAGCTTGTCAGAGATATTGGATTTGGATACCTTCTAGATCTATGATGTCGAGAGCTTCCAAGATGTTTCGTTCGCTGGCTTGTCCGCTATTTTGATTGCCCTTCCAGGTCTTTCATACTGCCTAGTGGATACAGATTCCTCATCAACTCGTACACAGTGCACCGGATCTTAGGAATTCCCACTTGGCGGGCAGGTTATCCCAAGAAAATGCTCAGAAGCTTTCAGATGTCAGGTTAAGTCTGAAACTCGGTGTGCTGGGCACGCTCCAAACATCAGAGAGTTAACTGATCTCATAACCCCACAGCTGACAGGAGAAGTGTTTCAACGGGTTTTCGTGATGTTTGCAACAGCGGTATTTCTATGCCCAACGACATATGACTGCGTTAGCCCCGACTATTTAGCCGCTCTAGAAGGACCAGCAAGTAACATACCATCATATGATTGGTCCAATGCTGTCACAGAGAAACTGGTGGCATCACTCCAGACCTTCAAGGACAAAGGATTCACAGGCGCCCTGTGTGGCTGCCTCCTGATTCCAGTGGTTCGTTCACTAACTTGTACATTTCTTTATACCCACAAGTAGCTGCAAGAACATGATTCATTTTCACCTCTTCCCCACTTGCAGATAACGTATTTTGAGTACCTGGATACGAAGATTATGGACCTGGAACCTGACACTCCTGCAAGACTTGTCATGTGGGACACAGAGGCCATTAAGAATTATGCTAACACAGACAGCCTGTCAACAGAGGACGGAATTTTTGGGAAACACACGGTGAGTCAACTTTTCATCATCTTCCTTTGGCGAAGTTTTCAACTCAACAGAAGGACTTAGCTGGAATGCATTAACTTGACTTGAATGTAATTGTTTCCTTTTGTGCATGACAGCTGAAAGACATTAGGCGCACGCCTTTCCAACCACCGCCTGGCTTTCAGGCACCAATTTTCCAAATGAGTCCCAGACTAGAATTTGTGCCTCAAGAAAAACTTTGTTCCGTAAGTGATTTCCAGCTACTGTACCTGATTTTATGTTTGAAATGACGCTCCCTAAGTTTTTACAAAAAAGATACATGTCCTATTATGATCATCCAGGTAGTTTCTTATAGTACGTTAGCTGTGCTTTTATGTTAAACTAGAAGTGCTTCATATAGGACGAGTGCTCATCCAGACAGTTTCCTATAGTACGTTAGCTGTGCTTTTCTATTAAAACCAGAAGTGCTTCTATTAAAACCAGAAGTACTTCCTACAGGACCTTAGCCATGCTTTTGTATTTATTATAGAAGTGCTTCCTATACTACCTTAGCTGTGCTCTTGTGTTAAATATAAAAGTGCTTCCTATACTACCTTAGTTGTGCTTTTTGTGCTAACACTAGAAGTGCTTCCTATAGTACGTTAGTTGTGCTTTTGTGTTAAATATAAAAATGCTTCCTACAGAGTCACGTTAGCTGTGCTTTTGTGTTAAACATAGTAGTGCTTCCTACAGGACGTTAGCCGAGCCTATGTGTTTAATGTAGAAGTGCTTCCTCTAGTACCTTAGCGGTGCTTTTGTGTTAAATACAAAAGTGCTTCCTATTGTACCTTAGTTGTGCTTTTGTGCTAAAACTAGAAGTGCTTCCTATAGTACATTAGCTGTGCTTTTGTGTTAAATATAAAAATTCTTCCTATATAGTACGTTAGCTCTGCTTTTGTGTTAAACATAGGAGTGCTTCATACAGGACGTTAGTCGTGCCTTTGTGTTTAATATAGAAGTCCTTCCTATACTACCTTAGCTGTGATTTTGTGTTCAATATAGCACAACTTCCCTGCAACGGTAGGTCAACCATGCTTCGTACAATACGTCCGGTGTGCTCTTTCAAGGAATGTGTTGACCATGATTCATGGACCTTGTTACCCGCGCTTCCCCGCAGCATATCATGCGTGATTCTATAATTCTTGACAGAACATACAATAGCTCAGAAGATATTTTTCATTTTCAGTATTAGTAACTAATTTTCATTTCCGGTATTAAAAATTTCCGATGTTTTATTTTTTCAATTACAGGCCAAGGTGAAAATTGCAAAAGTTATCAATGAAATGTACACAGAACTTTTCTCGCGGTTTCAACTAGTTCTCGGGCAGAAATTGGAGAAGCTCCTTTCACTCGGTAGGGATCTTAGTGCAAAAGAAACCAACACCAGAGACCGGGGCATTTATTGTAACTTGCAACAGGACAACTCAAATGAAAAAGAAAATTTTTCATCAGCCCCTTCAACATACTCTATGCTTCCAAGTTCTAGCATGACAAGCAGTCAAAGTTCTTCCAGCAGTGGCTCAACCAGTGTCCTTCACGCAACGTCATACTCCCTGGAAAATTTAAAGGGTTGCTGCGATACCCCTGACCCAGACTCCCAGAATCCATACGACAAAGAGCAGGCCCAAATTCGTCTATCTTCACAGCTAAAATCATCAACTCAGATTAAGTTGCTACTGTAGGTGAACAGGATAGATCACAACAGATAGGACATTGATGAACAAGCAAAGATTCATCTGGACAAAGTGCATAACCATTTGCAGAACTTCCTTGATGGCTTGCCGGTTCATGAGCCCTTCGTGCCAACGTCTGAGATGCTCGAGAGTGGGGCAATCATAATGACAGGTGAAAATTCGTCTGAGTGTTCTGTACGGATTGAAACCCCAAATTCTGCTGGAGGATCTGCAGACCACAACTCTCTGACAAGCACACTGGAAAAACTCTTGGAGGAAACAGCAAAACATACTGCAACAGAAACATCAACCTCGCACTCTGCGGTTGACAAACAGTTACTGACTGGTCCAATCTCAACGGATACACTTGGAGCACCTGTTCATCACATTGGGAAAACGTCACCAACTACTGAACGGTCCAGCGGTTCTGATAGCGCTCACAAAAATTCTTCAACCAACACAAAGAGCCTCACTGTATCCCAACCTGCACAAAAGTTAAACATTGTCACTGAACAACGTTCTTCTTCACTGCAAGAAGCTAAGGTCCATCTTGTTTCAATTTTGAGAGATGAGAAGACGATTGCTGAAACTGAACGCACCAGAGCCACTTCCTCCCTTGCTCCTAGAGTAGCCGTCACCACTGATTCTGACAGCGGTTCTGCCACAGTACTGGATACGAGAAAAGCACTTCCATCCACTAGTGATGCTCCAATCATTACTACCACATCTACAGATGCGGAGGACAATAACATTCCAGAAGAACATGAACAATGTACCAAACAACCACGTATTGATCCCACAGACAGCGTCCCTCTTACCACAACCGCACATCCGCCAGAACTGGAAACACAAATGGCAGCTCACAAGAGGTCCTTACAGCAGTCAGAAGATCCAGGAAACAATAATACGGCACCTCCTAAGAAAAAAGTTAGAATACTGGAGCCTCCACATTATTCAACAGAAACTGCAACCAATCAGTCTCTACAGCCTGACAACCACATAACCCTCCTTGATGCTGGATTCATTGAAGATGATGAAATATGGTCTGACCCATCTATCTATGAACAAATTGACAGAGTCGTTGAAGAAAAGAAGAAGCAACCCTTTCATAACCAAGTAGCATCCCAACAATGCCAACCTGATACTATCTCACACTTGACCAAGAATTCAACCTCGTCATCCAAATTTTGCCTTTCTAACTATGAAGAGCCACATATGACCAGCAGATCAGGCGCAATGCCAGGCGGTAGCCACCTCTCACAGACTTTTGATACGTCATACTCCACAGGTTTAACTCAAACTGTCTTGTCCGACAGTTTGCCAGCATCTGCTTTGTCCCAACACTACCAACAAGTTCCTACTCTCAAAAACAACTACTACCGACGTCCTGGTGCTCAGAATAACGGCAGCTCAAACAGCAGCCAGCACTCACCCTATGCAATGAACAACCAAAGTCAGAAACAATACAACCAACAAACCCCTGTCCACAATGCCCACTACCCCCAACACAATGATGCTCAGAATAACAGCACTGCACGGTGCCAGCAATGCCAACCTCAAGAGCAGAACCATCAGCAACCACGGACAAGCGAGTCTCGTGGACAAAGTTACAGTGCCTTGCAACAACAGTTTAATAGCATGCAGTATTCCCGCCATCCTCTGCAACATTTTCCAACAGATATTCCTTCGAGCTCAACCGGTGATCCAACTGTCAGAACATTACAACTGCACATGCAGCACCAACCACAAGGCCTAATAGTCCAAAGAAACAACAATTGTAATGAGGGTCATCTGCAACTTAGTAATGATCAAATGAACTCCGGTGGTCATGTCTTCCAACCTCATCAACATCATCCTCAACTAGAACAGACTCAGTTCACTCACCAAGGGAATGACCATCAAGATCACTGCCAACTTTTGGAAATAAGAGATTCTACAACGCAGGAGAAAGAAGTGTATGAAACAATCATCGACAGTACACCAGCCATCAGTCAACATGATAGGTAATGAATTAGTTCTTCCTCTTAGAGTAATGTTTCGATCCTTTCTTTTACTACTGCAATACATTCTGCCCGAAGCTTTCAAATTAAAGAGTTTCAGCTCGATTATTCTGCTATTGCAATTGAATACTCATCAACTCTAACGTTAAATAATAAAATCATATGATTTAAAATGCATCTATCTTTTTTGGCAGCAAGAGGATATTCTACGTCGACCGACATTGGGCCGATCATCGAACTTAGGTTTGTCAATGAAGGTATACGGATATATCAACGCATTCGTGGTTGATGCTTACTCAGAGTTGCTGATGAAAGAACAATTCTACGCAATGCCAACGCCAACATCTGTGCACAAGCATATAATGTACATTGACGCCTCTGTAAGTTCTTGCTTCTCATAAATAATAATAACAAACCACATTTACTACTACTAGCACGCTGAGTGACGCAGCTTCAATTTAATGCAGGATAAATTTCAAGTTCTAGGAGCAAGCACAGAACTACTGAAGGAACAAATTGCAGAAAAAACTATTGGGTTCAGGCTGCCAAACAAATGCAACATCGTGAGTTCACCCTACTCACTCTATCTGTCCAGTGTTCGTCTTCAATTCTACCAGATTTTCTTGTTACAATGATATAACTTCCCGTTAATTGTTTTAGGTATTAATACCTGTGAGAAAGAAACCACATTTTATCTACCTCATAATCGTGAATCTTGCAATGCGTCGGTTCGAAATTCTGTGTCCTTATATCAATTGCGACGGTATAAAGGAACACTCGGACATTGTCATCGAAAACTTCAAGAGAGCTTATCATTCTGCTTACAACAACTATCCTCACACAATGGCCACCTTTCATGTCAAACCTGTGCAGAGTGTATGTAACTCAGACAGAGAGTGAGTTTCTTCTAACTGTAGCTCTACCTCATTTACACCATGCATTTTTTTGTTCCACTACATACCCCATATCTACTGTCCACCTACTAACCAATAACATAATGATCTCAAATTTCAGGGATGACAGTGCTATTTACACCATGCATCTGATGCCCCTCATTAATTTCAATAATAATTCATTTTTTATCAATAGTGTAAGTTCACTCTCATTGACAACACATAAACATATGTTCATCCTCATACAAGCCAACTAAACATTAAGTTTTACAATAAATTTTATTAGTTTGTGCGCTTATTTGTTTTGCATATCCATGTGAAACCGATGAGAGAACAACTAACTTACAAAATGATAACATCGAACTACAACACAGGCCATGTATTTGAGGCACTGAGCATCGTACTCAACAAACACAACATCCGGCACGAAAGAAGAAGATTTGCAAGAAGATGACTACTGCTTAGATGTGCCTTAATTTAGATGGAGACATCCGAACATTGTTTCAGCCATATCGACCCATGTAATCACAACAATGTTTCAGCTATTTTTTGTGTCAGTCCAAGATATCTGCTATGGATCCCATCAACCACACCTGTGCATTCAAATGGTCAAGTCTTAAATTCCTAACTTCGTATTTTTTCGAAAATAAGAATCGTATTTTTTCAAAAAGTTGTAAAGATCATATTCAAGACATCAATTCCTTGCACTAGAACACCACTCACTCCTACTAGACATAAAAAAAGAAACAATTGTAACACAGAGGAAAAACACTATCGATTTGTAAGCATCTCACGAAGGAGCTAAATGACTCACCTACAGTAATGCTGGTCACAGAGGCACTATTGTGCCTCTTATCACGGACAACTAACCTGACACACACAAGTGCGACACCAGTTAACACAGGACCGTCCCCTCGATAGCTTAACACCGGTCCCTCTACCAAGCCAACGAGTGATGGAAGCACGACCGTCACTTCAAGTAAGTGAAAGCAAACGTTTCGAAAGAAAGACACGATCGTGCCTTTGAGTAACAACGTACACGTGCCTCTCCGAACAAACGTGTTGAGAAAGCATTTCCGAACGACATACACAACGCTGCCTCAACATAACATAGGGCATGCCTCCACCAACTAGACAGACGTGAATTCACTAGCCAGACTAAATAGAAATATTACAGAACATACAACCATGACAGTGACTCATACTAACATAACGCACTGCCTAACACACAACCACAACCGTATATTCGTTATAAAAACAACCGTGCCTTGCCTAAAACAAAAACAATGCATTCCTGAGCAGACGGCTGTGTGCTGCCTAGATTCATGAAAGTGCACATCTGAGTGGTCCTCTTAATACATCTCATCTTATACCAACGAATAGCAAGAAATCATAGAGGAAAATATTCTTGAAGGCACCCAGTCAAGAAAAACATGATGGAACGAAAATAAACTTAAATTCCCAAACCAGTCAACTCCATCTGGTTCAAAATAAAACCACCACAATTACAAATTCATCAGTCGATGTAATATTACCCAATACAATAACTATCAAATAACCAATTAATCACACAATCCTCAGAAATGTCCTCGCCATCTGACATCAGGAAGACAACGACGATGAAGGATGTCGCTCATCGACAGAAACCGGTGGTACAGCTCATAGCTCACATACCCTTCCTAAAGGAAAACCAAATGAAAACATCAATGTCCAAAAAAATTAAAAAAAACATATTGTTCTTGAAACAAAGGCAGAAACTAACGAAAATGAAATCTTCACTTACACTAGCTCCATATTTCAGGTGATCAAAGGTAAGTGGCTTCCAATCCCAGTAGTGACGAAGAAGCTCTGGAAAAGAGGACTCTAGCTTGGAGTAAGATTCATTAATGGTAGCTCCTGCTAAGTCCTCCATGGAATCCCTTTCTTGACCGCCTTTTATTATGAACTTCTCTTGGATGTCGACGTGGTACCCTTCTGGAATTCTGATGAAATCTTGAAAAAGAGCATCTCTAATATTCCTGACGCCCACACTAGAGAAAGTTATACCTCTATTCTTAAGGAAATCCTTCAGGACAGGGCACTCCATCCTGGCCTTGCAGAAGTGATAGACCAAAACATGATTCCGCATAGCCAGTTGCATGACGGCAACTTTTCTACGCCCATACCAATCCTTTCGTGTGAACTCCATGCCGAGACCAACAAACTTGTACTTCTCCTCGCGCAGCCAGTCCTCGTACAAGGCAATGATCTCCTCCACCTTGCCAGGCTCGTTGGTGTACCACATGGCGAGCTTCGTGTTACCATCTGCAACTATCGGATGGTACTCGGTGGTGTTCAAAAAGTCATCCATGGCAACAAGCAGTAAGGTGCCAATGGAGACTCCTAAGACCCTGCGACAAGGCTAGGGAGTGGTAAGGAGGGTGGGAACTGCCTGATGTTCTGCGGCTACAATACGACGTGGAGACCTCACAAACACGGCCAATATTTAACCTTGGTGAGGGACGTTTGGGTTACCATATGGATTAACGTGTGAACTAGGAGCAGCGTATAGACGGTTGTGCTTCCAAACCTCATGGAACCATGCACTTCCTAAAGTCACGGCTGTGCACAAATAATTGATATCGCGGAGAAACCGAGGAGCCTCTAACTTTATTTTACGGTAACTGACACACTGAATAGTCACATCGAACAGCCACCACATCGGTCATCGATTCCTCCTTTAAACAAGGACCACCAACGGAAGAATCCAATGAAGCAAATGAACAGCCTACTGTACACCTTAGATCCGAAGGCCAGAACTCATCCGTCCCTCATGTAGCTAGATTCACACCATCTGTCCCTCATGAGTCAAGGCTGGTTTCACGTGAGGCACGGGTATGCAGGCACAAGACGCACATACATGTCTATTCCATAGGCACGAGCGTACAACTTTTGCAGATACCGGTCGCTATCACAACAGGCACGTACACATGCAGGCAGAAACTCGCCGTAAACACGTCGATGCAGGAAATAAAGGCACGGAAACATAGCCTATACAGGCACATGCGTCGGCTTCGCGAGCCATGTGATCTTTTCCGTCTTGTTTTTCAATCTCAACCTAAATCCTCTATATACAGATCATCTGAATGCAAAAAAGAGACCTCCAAGAGGCACCGGTGACAACACTCTGTTCGAGAGTCATGGCATGTATCACGTGAGATACATAAATCCTTGAAGCAAATCAACGGTACAAGTCGGAGAGCCACAGTTTTAAAGACTCCGGACGCACAGGCGTGTAGAAGCACAGGCACGACGAGTGACAGCCACCGCATCCCCTCACGGACGGACGTCTGACACCACGGGCACGAGGAGTCACAACCAGTGTGTCCCCTGAGTAACACGAATGCACGCACAGGAAGCACAGAACTGCATCATATACAGGCATGGAATTGCGGCTTCTCGGCACACAGACACGGCTTTGGAAATGGCGTTCTTGAGGCACAGGTACAAACCAGCTGGATGCACAATAGAGTGGTGGCAGAGGCACGGTTGTGCAGTCTCAAGAGAAACTGCCGTGTGACACCAGCACATACATACATCACGTGTGTCACGTGAGGTACAGAAATAGCGGAAAAGAAGCCACGGGAGTGAAGCCTCCGCAGACACGGGTGCCAGGCTACTAAAGGCACGGTCCCGAAGAACACAAAAATAGGCTACTGAAATGTTGCCTCTTATGTTAGCAGACGTGCCTCTCTTGTACCAACCTGTAAAAGATAACAATTCAAACACAAACAAACGGCGCTGAATATAAGCGAAACAAAAAAAACACTTCTCCCAAACAATACATATGCATAACATCACGGACGGGCATCTGCACCAGAGGCACGTAGTGTCACAGCCAACCATGACACCTGAGACAAGAAAATGCACGTACAGGAGACACGGAACTAAAGCGTATACAGTCACGCAATTGCGGCTTCTCGGAGTTCTCGAGGCACGGGCACAGACCAGCTGGACACACAAAAGAGTGATGGATGAGGCAAAGTTGTTCAGTCTCAAGAGAAACTATCGTGTGACACCAACACAAGCAGACATCACGTGCGTCACATGAGGTATAGAAATAGCGGAAAAGAAGCCACGGGAGTGAAGCCTCCGCAGACACGGATGCCAGGCTGATAAAGGCACGGTCCCGAAGAATAGAAAGACAGGGTACTGAAATGTTGCCTCGTACGCTAGCAGACATGCCTCTCTTGTGCGAACATGTAAAAGACAAAAATTCAAACACAAACAAATGGCGCTGAATATAAGCCAAACAAAAAAAAGCTTCTCCCAAAAAATACATATGCCTGACGTCACGGACGGACATCTGCACCAGAGGCACGTAGAGTCACAACCAACATGACGCCTGAGACAAGCAAATGCACGTACAGGAGACACAGAACTGAAGCGTATAAAGTCACGCAATTGCGGCTTCTCGGAGTTCTCGAGGAACGGGTACAAACCAGCTGGACGCACAAAAGAGTGATGTAAGAGGCACGGTTGTTCAGTCTCAAGAGAAACTGCCGTGTGACACCAGCACAAGCAGACACCACGTGTGTCACGTGAGGTACAGAAATAGCGGTAAAGAAGAGGCACGGGAGTGAAGCCTCGACAGGCTTCTAAAGGCACGGTCCCGAAGAACACAAAGACAGGGTACTGAAATGTTGCCTCGTACGTTAGCAGACGTGCCTCTCTTGTGCAAACGTGTAAAAGACAACAATTCAAACACAAACAAACGACGCCGAATATAAGCCAAACAAAAAAAACGGTTCTCCCAAACAATACATATGCGCCACTTTAATAGGTTCCCTAAATTTACATGAGCTCGCGCAAACATCAACAATGAACTTGTAACATGAAAAAACATAAAAAAATTATTTACAAATCACATGAGACAAGCCAAACACGATACTGAATAAAAAAAACGGTACTCCATAGGATTAAACTAAAAGTACTCATTGATTATACAAAAAAGAAATGAAAGTCTTCCAGGAGTCCATTCCTCACAGAAACATCCACATAAACGTCCACCGTGACCATTCTACTCAGTTGGAGTTCTGCTCCGAAACATCAACGACATCTACGGTCAGGAAGACAACGGGGATGCATCATGTCCTTCATCGACAAAACTCGGCGGTAGAGATCGTAGCTCACATACCCATCCTAAAACAAAAAATGGATGAGAATGAAGATATACGCAAAGAGGAAAAAGTACTATTGTTGTAGTAAAACAAAAATATAAAGACAGAAAATCATAAAAAAATGAAGTTTTCACTTACAATTGCCGCATATTTCAGATGTTTAAGGGAAAGCGGCTTCCATTCCTAGTAGTCATGCAAAACCTTGGGAAAAGACGACTTCATACTCAAGTAAGATTTGTCTATGACGGCTCCTGCCAAATCTGCCATGGAATCCCTAAGATTGCCTCCTTTGATCATGAGCTCCTCTTGAAGATCGATGTGACACTCTATTGGGATTTTGAGGAAACTGTTTGCGTGAACATCCCTATCGTTCCTGACGTCGACACTAGCAAAAATGATACCTTTGTTCTGAAGGAAATCCTTTAGAGAAGCGCATTCCGTCCTGGCCTTGCACAAGTGATAGACAAGAACATGCTCGCGCATCGCCAGTTGCATGACGGCAACTTTTCTACTACGATCAAAATAATCCTCTCATGTGTACTCCAGATCAAGACCAACAAACTTGTACCTGTCCTCACGCAGCCATTCCTCATAAAGAGAAAGAATCTCCTACAGCTTGTAGGGCATGTTGGTGTGCAGCACCTCGAGCCTGGTATTACCATCGGCATCTATAAAGAGACGCTCAGTATTGTTCCTGAAGTCATCCATGGAAAAGACGGTGACACGACAATGGAGTCTGACTGTGCTTCTCGTACGAGGAGAGGATGATGGGAGCTACCTGCACTTCTCTAGAGAGAATAAGACGCGATAACCTCCCGGAATAGACCACTACTTAACCTTGGGGAGAGACGACTCAGTTACCATGCGCCCATTAAATTGCACCGGGGACAGTGTGAATGGACGGTTGTGCTTCTGCAGCTTATGAAACCATGCACTTAAAAAGTCACGACTGCCACGCTATAATCGAGGAGCCTCTAGGTTAACTCTAGCACGGTATCTGCCTTAATGAATACTAACAATAAATAGCCATCCCATCGGTCACCAGCATATCTTTTGACCGAGAGAACAATGAGAGGAGTGAGGGAGTCCCGGATTAGGGGGTGTCCGGATAGCTGAACTATCATCATCGGCCGGACTCCAAGACTATGAAGATACAAGATTGAAGACTTCGTCCCGTGTCCGGATGGGACTTTCCTTGGCGTGGAAGGCAAGCTTGGCGATACGGATATGTAGATCTCCTATCATTGTAACCGACTCTGTGTAACCCTAGCCCTCTCTAGTGTCTATATAAACTGGATGGTTTTAGTCCGTAGGACATAACAACAATCATACCATAGGCTAGCTTCTAGGGTTTAGCCTCCTTGATCTCGTGGTAGATCTACTCTTGTAATACCCACATTATCAATATTAATCAAGCAGGACGTAGGGTTTTACCTCCATCAAGAGGGCCCGAACCTGGGTAAAACATCGTGCCCCTTGTCTCTTGTTACCATCCGCCTAGACGCACAGTTTGGGACCCCCTACCCGAGATCCGCCGGTTTTGACACCGATATTAGTGCTTTCATTGAGAGTTCCTCTGTGCCATCGCAATCAGGAAGGATGCCTCTTCCCGTCTTTAAAGACGGTACCATCGCCAAAGTAGCTTTGGCCTCCGGTCAGGCTATCCAGCTAGGTGGTTTTCTTATGTCGCCTGTTCGGCCACCGCTTCGACGATGACCTCTCGGGTCATCAAAAGCGATCTTCGCGTCAACTCGGAATTCACCGAACAGCTGGATCTGATGGATCTCTCTTCCGTAAACAAGCTCCTGGATCACATCACCGATCTGGGAGTCGCTACAGACTACGATCAGATTGGGCTTAAAACCGATCTGAGAGAAATTAACTCTCCCCGGGCTACCCACCACGTTGTTGTGGTAGAAGAACAACGCGGCGACTCTTCTTCTATATTAAAGACCAGTTATGTCCGGATTCCCGATCCCTCCATGCCGGATTCCCGCGGAGGGACGGACGTCAATCGAGTACTGAACCTAAAGTCAGGAAGCGGACTAGATTCGTTGGACGACATCCAGCAATCCAAGCTTCCAAATCCGGAAACTCCTCGGCCTTTGAGCCTCAGATTGGGCGGGGTTCTGAATTTAATTCCACCCACCCACCCAAACACAAGTGATCTATCTCAAATACGGCAAAAGCCCGATGAAACAGTACATCATTACTGGGCCAGATTCCTCCTGGTTATGGACAGGATAAAGGACTGTCGTGAGGAAAGCGCGACCTCTATTTTCTGCAACAATTGCACGGACAAGGGAATCATGAACGCCATAAGTCGTCGGGAAGCTATGCGCTTTGCCAACCTGGCGACCATAGTACAAAAGTACTGTGCGATGGAGAGTGCCTGGAAAACCGAAACCAGATTTTGGGACAATCCGGCCCTGAAAACAACCCTAGTCCGGAATAAAAGGGTGCACCATGCTCAAGCACCTGGGTCAAAAACCAAAAAGCAAAAAACCCCTAAAGGGTACGGAACCATACTGGAGGGATGGCTCAGCGGACCCAACAAAATCCATAATACAGAGGGCGCCACTCCAACACATAGCCTTCGAGCATGTTGGATACTACGGCAGGTGGCCAAAAGTGGCGAAGGTCTTCTAGCCCCGGAGAACCAGCCCAACAGTACCAGTACGGTATTAACAGTCTTCGAGACTTTCGCATCAAATAATATGCGGAAACGAACAATCCGCAGCCTCGCCGAAGTCTACCAAGTACCAACAACAAATCCATGGAGCGACACGGCTATCACCTTCAATGCCAGCGACGAACCTAAATTCCGAACAGCCCGAGCACCAGCCGCATTGGTCCTCAGTCCAATAGTGGGCAGCTTTCGTCTTACCAAGGTACTCATGGATGGCGGCAGCGGATTAAACCTCATCTACGAGGAATCCCTCCACAAAATGGAAATAGACTGGAGCCGCATTGAGCGAAACAGCACAACTTTTAGAGGAATAATCCCTAGTCGGGAAGTACGGTGCACAGGAAAAATCACACTAGATGTGGTGTTCGGTTCGCCGGATAACTACAGGTCCGAGGATGTCATCTTCCAAGTGGCCCCGTTCAGCAGCGGATATCACGCTCTATTAGGGCGAGAGGCATTCACAATTTTCCAAGTTGTACCCCATTACGGGTACATGAAGCTTAAAATGCCTGGGCCCAATGGAATCATCACTCTGGTCAGTGATCCGGACATAGCACTCCGCGCTGAAAATAAGACAGCAGCACTAGCCCTAGAGGCACTATCCGAAGCCCTAGCGGCAGAAGAACTCACTGCACTGCGCTCCACGGTGAATAGGGACGATGTGATACTCGATAAGAGATCTAAGTCCACCTCTTTTAAACCAGCAGACGAAATAGTCAAATTCCAGGTCCATCCAACGGACCCCACAAAGACGGCCTCCATTGGGGCACAATTAAACCCTGATGTAGAAGCCGCACTACAAGAATTCCTTCGGGAAAATTGGGACATTTTTGCCTGGCACCCTTCAGATATGCCAGGAATCCCACGCAGGCTGGCAGAGCACAGCCTACGTATCCTAAAAGGATTCAAGCCAGTCAAACAGGCTCTTCGACGATCTCCGAACCCAAAAGACACGCAATGGGAGAGGAGCTAGCCAAACTATTAGAAGCCGGATTCATCAGAGATATAAAACATCCGGACTGGCTAGCGAACCTGGTAATGGTACCAAAAAAGGACAAATCCTGGCGCCTCTGTGTCGATTTTAAAGACCTTAATAAGGCCTGTCCAAAGGATCCTTTCCCCCTTCCCCGCATCGACCAAATCATCGATGCTACCGCGGGGCACGATTCATTGTGTTTCCTCGACGCATACTCTGGATACCATCAAATCAAGATGGCGGAAACAGACAAGGCCGCAACGGCATTCATTACTCCATACGGACCATTCTGCTTCAACACAATGCCCTTCGGACTCAAAAACACCGGCGCAACATATCAGCGCATGATTCAGACATGTCTGGCTACCCAGATCGGCAAAAGAGTGGAGGCATACGTAGACGATGTGGTCGTTAAGACCAAACATGTCGAAACTCTAGTAGACAATTTGAGGCTCACATTCGACAACCTCCGAGTACATGACATTAAGCTCAACCCGGAAAAATGCGTTTTCGGCGTACCAGCCGAAAAGCTCTTGGGCTTCATTGTATCCGGTAGAGGAATTGAAGCAAACCCAGCCAAGATCCGAGCTCTATCACAATTGGATATCCGAAAAGACCTCAAACAAATAAAAAAACTGACTGGATGCGTGGCGGCTCTAAGCCGCTTCATCTCTCGTTTGGGAGAAAAGGCACTGCCTCTCTACCGCCTCCTCCGGCGCACCGAACACTTCAAGTGGACGGATGCTGCCACGGCCGGACTCGAAGCAATGGGTAGAGGATCTCGACTCCGTACTCTGGGGGCTGCGGACCACACCGAACCGCACTACCAGATTCACACCATTTTTTATGGTGTACGGCGCAGAGGCAGTTTTGCCCTGCAATATAATTCATGACTCACGTCGCGTGCGCATGTACGAAGAAAGAGAAGCCGAGTTGGATCGGCAGGAAAGTTTGGACGCATTAGAGGAGGAGCGGGACGTGGCAAAAGCTTGTCCGGCAGGCTCGAAGATATCAAAGCAGAGAAGTACGGGCCAAAACTTACAATGTTGGCGAGCTAGTTCTACGCCTGCCGGACAAGAAAAAGGACAAAGTTAAGCCCAAATGGGAAGGTCCCTTCATCATCGGCCAAGTCCTGACCGGCGGAGCATACCGTCTATGTAACACATCTGACAACCGAATCGTGCCGAACCCATGGAACGGAGCCCGTCTCCGAAGATTCTACGCCTAGCGCCGGACTCAGAGTTCGTCTCCTTCCTCCGTCCACCTTTTATATTTTCGCTGTCTTTTGCTCCTCTCTTCCCCCCCCCCTTTTTTAGTAAAAGCCTTTGAGGGCTGATCTGCGCATTGTTCGCACACACTTGATGTGCTACTCGCACTCATTATACCTAGGGGCTTCTTTAACAGAAGCTTATTTATACGGGCTTCATGCCCAACACATGTGTCATGCTTCCGCATGTACCTTTTATTCACCATTATATGCATCGATATGACTTAAGTTTTGGCCAAGCTGGGTTGCCTGGCTCCTGTGCTTACCCCTACGTTCCCGATTGTTCGGCTAGGAGGTAAAGGGAGCACCTCTGTGATTGTTACTGCCGGGTCAGCCGGATGTGTACCTCAGACTGGGTGAAGCCGAAAGCTAGCGTTCTTAAGGGAATATTCGGTCGGTGACTTGAAAGATGATTTATTACTTATTTATTTATCTGCCCCTAGATGCTTTTTCTGCTCTCTTCGCAGTACGGACATGCACCTTAAGGCATGCCTCCCAGGGAAAGGAACCCCTAACAGAACTATTCTCCCTAGAAGATGTTTCTTACTAACCATGTAATATAACATAACTAGTTGGGCACTTGTCTGATAAAGCACTAATGACCCCTACGCCTGGTATCCATGCATGCCCCGGTTTTTATATAACCGTTAGGGTATTCGGACACACTCCGGACTGTTGGGTCCTGAGGTTGAAGCAAAAAGGTCCGCAAAGACAAACGATCTACAATCCGGCTAGAAGGCATTTTACATGTCATTTTAAAATTACATTGTCAAATTGACTGATTGAACTCCTCTTCAATCCCATCTAACAGGCTGTCTAGTTTACAGTCCCGTTGGGAATATTTCGCAGCCAACTCTACTTGGCCGTACATTAAGCTCACAAGGATCTCCTTCCCATCGGGCCCCACAGGTCCGACCTCGGCCATGTGGTTTGGATCAGCCTTCGTGTACCGCGTCTTCACCATGGCCCAGGCCTCTCTGGCGCCTTGACGGCAGGCCGATATCTTCCACAGACGGAAGCGCTGCCGTACTCCCTGAAGCTTCTCAGCAAGCCCTCCAAGACCCTCGGGTAGGGAGACGGACGGCCATAAGGCCTGAACAATGCTGCTCATCGCCTGCCGAATACGTTCGTGCAGTTGCAGCAGCTCGGGAAGAAGGTAACCCGTGGAACCAGGCATTTCCTCCGCCGGACGACCCGTGAGCACACCTACAGACAAATTTCTGTCAATCGACTTCCTTGCCGAACTCTTCTTTTCAAAAGAGTTTGCTCAAGCACTTACTGTAAATGCCGCGACGAAGCCGCCGATTCTCCTTTACGGAGTCAGACAGCTGGACCCGAACATCTTTTAGTTCTTCGCCCAGCTGGGTGTTGGCATCTTGGAGTTTGTTCCTCTCCTGCTGCACCCTCATAAGCACCTTCTCGCCGGCCTTCAGTTGGCGCATCAGATGTTGCTTGTCCGATTCCAGTCCGGCACCCTCTGCAATATTATCGTCAGACTTACGCACACGCCGCACTTCATAAACTACTTATCTTTTCGAAGTATGTATTACCAGAGGAGGTCTCTGTGGCTGCCCCTGCGGCAGCTAGCGCAGCCTCAAGTTGGGCCTTGCACTCTTGAAGCTCCTGGGACAGACAGGTATTCTTCTCTGTAAGATCCTGCATAAGAAATGATCCTTAAATCAGTTATTCTAACTATTTTAAGTCTCGGGGGCTACTGGCATATATAACTATTAAAATTCCTCACCCGTATGTCTTTTACATACTGCTCCGTGGCTCTGGTTAGACCATCTCGAGCGGCATGGAGGTGCGTGTCTCCCGCATTAAAGGCATTCAGTGCCTCCGGATAGAAACATGCATCACGAAGAACCGTCCGGCGGCGCCTGTGATCCATGGCGCTCTCCACCTCACACTTGGTGGCGGACAGCCTGTCGGCATCCTCCGTTGGAGGAGCATCCGGCTCATGCCTTGTGTTCGCCTCCCCTTCCGGACCAGGCATTGGAGCATGGCTGGAAGAGGCTTGATTGGCAACCTCTCCGAACACTGTCCGGCGAGCGCTCTTTCTCCTGGAAAAATCATGAGCGTTAATATACCTCCTAGGAATCGTTCCCTTAAAAACGGCGGTGCGCCGTACCGTTGCGGCGACATTTCGATTCGCGCCGCACTCCTCGTCCGCCTGCTGGGCCGAACTGACCCTTGTTGGTCAGCCGCCGCGGGTTCGGCTTCCCGCCTTAAAGGCGCCTCCTGCGGAGCACCGTTGGTATACGATGGTCAGAAATGAGCATGGACCAAGTAATGGTGTCAGGACTCCGGTCGTAGTCACCTGGGAAGCCGGAGATAAACCGGGGTAGTCAGCCGTAATGGCGACTAGAGCATTGTCCATGCTAAGTTGGTGGAACACCCCGTCAATCAGCTCCACCTTTATGTCTGGATCCTCTTCGGAGGCCGGATCAAGGGATCGTCCCGGATCCTCGGGCTGTGGAGTCAGGCTTTGTATGCCCTCCACGTCCCAGTGCAACTCCTGCGTCAAAATCACAAAGTGAGACACTTAACTTTGGGAATATGGATCGGATAGATAAACGTCCGCTTACCCAGCTCCGAGGGTTATTCATGGAGAATCCATTCAATGGACTCGTGCAGAGGAAGTCCTCCTTCTCCCCCTTGTACAAGCCGGACAAGATCTTCACTAGATCGGCGGCCGATCCCGGCCCCTTGCGGCCATGACGGGTGGCGTCATCCTCCCTGTTGAAATCCCAATGGGGTGGCCCCTATATTGGAGCAGCTGCACCCCTTGCATAATGCACGTGGCCATGACTCCAATCATGGTCAATCCGGAGTGGGCTAGTAACCTTATCTGGCCCATCAGATATTGGACGCTCCCATCATCTTCCCGTTGAGGGCTCCGCGGGAGCCAACTCAGGCGTTTCTTCAGGGGAGCGTTGCTGAACTCCGAGAGGCCGATCCGAACTGGATCCGGCAGAGGGGCGTCTTCCATATAAAACCATGCCGAAGGCCAGTCTTCGGACGCCTTCTTCGGGGTTCCGGATAGATATCCGGTCCCGGCGATGCACCATATTTCGGCTCCGCCCACTTGATATATCGACCCCTCGTGAGAACGGGGTACGAGGCAAAACAATCTCTTCCACAGCGCAAAATGGGGCTTGATGCCCAAGAACAGCTTTCAAAGGGCTACAAAGCCCGCGATGTGCAAGATAGAGGTAGGTGTAAGGTGGTGAAGCTAGAGTCCATAGAACTCCAGGAGCCCCCGGAGAAACGGATGTATGGGAAATCTGAGTCCCCTTATTAGGTAGGGGATGAAGCATACTCGCTCTACTTTGGAGGGATTGGGGATGCTCTCCGCCTGCTTCCCACCCTTGTAGGTGGCCAGCCCGGCTCGAACCGGAACCATAAAGGCTGGGGGAAGGTATCCCTCTGCTTGGAGCGTTACTAACTCGCTATGCGGGACTGAACATCTCCTCCAATCTCCTAGCTGAGGGCTGGGAGCGCGAGAGGAGGAGCCGCGTTGACCATCCATGATGGAATGGACTTTTGTCAGAGGCGCTTCGATGTGTACTTGCGGAAGGAGGATGGTGTGATTCAGATCTAGATCCTCGCCTCTCTTATAGGCAGCTTATTCGCGCGGCTAGGGGGTAAAACGTAAGAATACCCTAGCTTTTCGCATTCCTACGACACGTGGAAGAGGGCCATTATTGGACGTGGAAGCCAAGGAGCGCAACATTTATAAGGAAGCCAGACACTATTCGGCAAACACATGGAATATGGAGGAGAACCCGCCTTGCAACGCCGAAGACAATATGCGCGCGGACTCGTCGTCATTGAAGCCTGGTTCGGGGGCTATTGAGGGAGTCCCGGATTAGGGGGTGTCCGAATAGCCGAACTATCATCATCGGCCGGACTCC
The DNA here is from genome assembly GCF_018294505.1 of Triticum aestivum. Lineage (NCBI taxonomy): Eukaryota > Viridiplantae > Streptophyta > Magnoliopsida > Poales > Poaceae > Triticum > Triticum aestivum. The sequence goes on along the minus strand of NC_057795.1, from coordinate 561,490,567 downwards.
AAGACTATGAAGATACAAGATTGAAGACTTTGTCCCGTGTCCGGATGGGACTTTCCTTGGCGTGGAAGGCAAGCTTGGCGATACGGATATGTAGATCTCCTATCATTGTAACCGACTCTGTGTAACCCTAGCCCTCTCCGATGTCTATATAAACCGGATGGTTTTAGTCCGTAGGACATAACAACAATCATACCATAGGCTAGCTTCTAGGGTTTAGCCTCCTTGATCTCGTGGTAGATCTACTCTTGTAATACCCACATTATCAATATTAATCAAGCAGGACGTCGGGTTTTACCTCAATCAAGAGGGGCCGAACCTGGGTGAAACATCATGTCCCTTGTCTCCTGTTACCATCCGCCTAGACGCATAGTTCGGGACCCCCTACCCGAGATCCGCCGGTTTTGACAAGGAGGCAAACTAGATGACTGTGTCGTAGAAACACTACACGGGGAGTGAACCAAATTAAAAGCACGGTTCTGCCAGCACAAAAGCCACACGCGTGCCTCCACTTTGCTTAAAGACAAACCTCAGTGATACCAACGGACCTGCATCTATATGCCTGCACGTACCACCAAAAACATTGCTAAAACAAAAGCACGTCGATGCTTCTGACATACAAATAACTGTGCGCTATCATACATATTCCCGCCTGAACCCAACGTACATAAAAACAGTGGCTCCCGGGGTCAACGACTATTGTTTTTTTACAATAACAGAGTCACGAACCATGGCTCCATTCCAGATGCAAAAGTGACTCTCAATATGAACAATAATGCCTCCCGTCAATTTGCCTCCCCCGACGTATCGACCATGCCTTTCCTGCTACAACGACCGCGCATCTAATAACATCATCACCGTTCCTCTCCTAAAAACACGCCCAACTATACCTGATTAAACATGTGATTAAAAAAAATTAAAACACAGAAGCACGAGTATGCTTTCCAGCATCTATAACTGCGCCTCGCAAAAAATATGTAAGGCAGGATAGGCACGTAAAGGACTCCACTAGGAGGCAGCACAACTGGACAACTATAATGGGAGGCAGCTAGGTGAGTCAAACATCTCGTGTCCCGACAACACCTCGGAATGCACGCACACCATCTACAACCAGCATTAATTCCATTTTGCAGAATAAAAAATAAAAAAAGAAACACTTATTACTACTCTTGCTCTCTCACGTCTCCTTTATATTTCAATAAGCTTCGACTCGCTCAGCCACATCAGAACTCATTTGCCTTCTCCGCCGCCTGCTTCTAGGGTTCGTCCTTCTTACCCGTCGCCTGCTTCTAAGGTTCGTGCTTCTTCCCAGCAATCAATCGATTAATTTCCAAGCCATGCTTCTCTCCTACATTGCTGGCCATGCGTGCTTGCCCTAAGCTTCCCATCACAACCCATCCGCCTTATCCGACCACCTACTTATAGGGTTCGTGCTTCTTTCCCGCACATAGTCTCATTTCAAACAAGTTATTGTAGAGTTTTTGTTGGGTCCCTCGATTAACTTCCAAGCCATACTACTCTCGTAGATTTGCTAGCCGTGTGTGCTTGCCCTAAGCTTCCCCTACCCCGTAATTCTCTCGTAGATTTGCTAGCCGTGCGTGCTTGCCCTAAGATTCCCCTACCCCATACTTCTCAAGTAGATTTGCTAGCCGTGTGTGCTTGCCCTAAGCTTCTCCTACCCCAATTTTGGGATAATTGTAAACAGCATGCTCCGATCCGTATTTACATTTTACATCTTGGTTTTTCATTTGACAGTTATTGAAGCGTCAGATCCGGTACAACGACTTCATTCTCTAAAGGAATATAAAAACCATTAGAAAATCGAAACAAATGTACTGAACTCTGTCATACTGATTTTCTGGAAGGAGTACATGAGAAGATTTCTGGTAAATTTGTAGTTGTTGTCTGCCTTCATACGGACATTTTAATATGGCTAACATAGTTGAAGCTAGTCGTTGTCTACCTTCAACGCTGAAGCTTGTTTTTAAATTGTTATCATATTCTTGTTTTCTTAACATAATTGTTCTGAATTATTTATGTATGATTTGCCCTACCTGCCATCAACCAGGCAGCCCTTGCGAACCACACCCTGAAGTTATCCAGGAGTTTGAGGTTATTCTTGATGAAAATTGCTGGAGACGCATGGTTATTAAGCATCACTAACATATTAGTTGCCTACAACACACTAGAAATCATCACTGTTACTTCTTCGCACCTGCCTTGTGTTTTCATTTCCCATTAGTTTGCCTATCTATGCCCTAATTAATATAGTCCATTAGTTTTGTCTGCCTATGTTTTGATTACTATAACGCATCTTCAGTTCTAATTAAAACTAGTCAACATATGCCAAAAATCTGTATCCATTAATTTATAATACCATTATGTTGTTACCTGTAATTCTTATCAAAAATTCATATCCAAATTAAGAAAACTTTTAACATTAATAATACGTGGGTTCAAAGTTATACTTACAGGTTGTTATTTTTACTATTTTATCCAGTATGTACCTTGTAACGTCAGAGCTTTTCTCGCTGAGTACATCGGCGAGAGGAAGGAAGAAGCAAGAAAACTGCGTAAAGAGAAGGTAGAGCCAGCCGTCCTTACACATGAAGGAAGGTCTTACAATGCTTTGTTTAAGCATAGGACGAACTACACAAAGTTCTGCGGTGGTGAGTGGAACACCTTTGCGGATGATTATCAGCTTTGTGCTGGAGACCGCATAGAATTTGAACTACCACATGAGGGTCTCAGTCTTGAAATACAAACATATCGCAATGACAAAAGGTTGCTTCCATTACCCCACGTTGGTACATATTTAATATTACAAACTTATCTTCTTTGGCTGTATTTTGATATGCATGAATCGAACTAAATAATATTAACCCGTATTACATAAGACTTTATCTAACTTTCAAATCTTGTTCTTTTTCTAGCTCTGGACGACATTTCTTCTGACGATTTCGACCATGTTCACTGCTGTGTCTACTCTAAGGATATTGAGCTTACCTACAACCAGACACGATTCTTTCTGCAACGCCTTTTCGGAGATACTTTCATCAGTTGCCGTCCATTTGTACACGTCTTGACTCCCACTAACACCAAAGAATGCGCCATGGTTGGTTAAATCTGTCCATGTTAAAATACCAAACGTATTTTGCTAATATATAATATAAACAATATTGACGAAATCTTGCTTATATGTAAAATTATAAAGAACCTATGTATTCAAACATAAAACAACAAAACTTTTGTTGTTCTCTTTATATGTTGTTTCATCTGTTTAGACACAAACCTGAACATGCCAGGATTTATATTACTTGCAATTTAGAATTTCTTAATTTTTGCGCACTCACCGTATTCAGCCATTCTTTTATTTATTGTCCAAGTGGCAATTCAACGGTTTTAGTTTCCATTTAATTTTGATTTCTTCTAGAAAATTCCGAGGAGCATTGTCTCAACATTGAAGAGGTGGGTGGACATGCCAACCAATGGCACGGTGACCCTTGAAGCTCCTGATGAACCTACCCATGTCATCACTTCTTTGTCGTACTACATCTGCAAAAACAACGGCCGGATGGTAATAGAAAAGTCTTCTTTCAGAGACTTCATATCAGCTACATCCTTTGTTGAAAAGAACGTCGTTCTAATCACTTTCAAAGAGCACCATGACCGTTCTGTGTCCATCATTATTCAACACATTGTGTAGATTCCGTCAGAACCTGCACCTAAAATGGAAGCACAGTGTATCTCCTAGGATGCTCAGCGCTCATTTCAAGATGATGCCTCCCAGGAGCAAAACACTGGTTTATTTAAAATAAGTTTGCTAGTTAGAATGGTACAGTAATGTAACTATTATGGACCATGTGCTTGCTTGAACTATCCGAATGATCATTTGAAACTTATGTAGCTATTACGGACCCTCTACTCACAATTTCAACCATCAGAATGATGCTTTGCAACAAATGTTGTTTGAACTGTCAGAATGATTCATTCGAAAAAATGTACTTCTAATCCTTTGAAAAGTTTCAAAAATCAAACGAAACAACATTCGGTTTTTGATCCAAAACCTACAGCAATGCCATGTTATCAAACTTATTCAAACGATCTACTAAAACATATCTCAATTTAAAACCAAACAGGAATCCATTTTCAAGTGCAAAATATGTTTACTTCACCAACTTTTCATGAACACACAGTTGTGCACCGAATAACATAACAACAATGCCTCGCTGACCAAGGAAGATTGTTAATTGAAAAAAACGTTTTCACAACAAAGGCACGACCATGCATCTACTGAGTGTTCTACCATTCACACGACTACTTTCACAGCCGAAGATGGAATACGCACATATGGATCACGCACGCAACACGCAACGTATAAAAAATATTCAAAGAACGAGATAATTGAAAATCTTTAAAAAAACAGATAAAACAAACAACTGTTTACAAAAATCTACGCCTGGAACCGCTGGGTGACTAGAAACTGCTCTTTGGCGGTTTCCTTTTTTGCACGACAGAATATCCCTTTCACTTTTCCGACTCCATTTGCGTCGTCTCCCTCCAAAGTTTCTCGCCGGCCGCAGTTCACCACCGCACACCTCCAGCCATGGACGACGGGAAAATAACAGCATTCACCAAGCACATCACTACCCACGGTACAACCGTGCTGGAGGTGGTGTACACCAACGACCCAAGGACCGTGGAGTGGATCATCAAAAAGTACGAGGAATGGCTAAAGGAGGAGAAGAACAAGTTCGTCAGCCTCGACCTCGAGTACACATGTAAGAGCAGTTACGTGCGACAAGGGATCGCCGTCGTCCAACTTTCCGTGCGCGAGCATGTCCTTGTATACCACTACTGCAGGTCCAAGCGCTCCCAGGCATTAGTTGACTTCCTGCAACAGAAAGCGGTAACTTTCACCAGCGTCGACACCAGGAATGACAAGACCATGCTTGTCCATGCATGCATCAGAATTCCAGACGAGCACCATGTCGACATCCAGAAGCTATTCTGCATCAAGGGTGGTTGAGAAGGGACTCCATGGCTGACCTTGCAGCGGCCATCATCGACCCCTCATACAAGAACATGAAGAAATCATTCCCAAAGGAGAAGCACTAGTTCTGGGAGTGGAAGTCGCTTTCCCCGATACACCTTGAGTACGTGGCAAAGGACGGGTATGTTAGCTATGAGTTGTACCGTAGAATCCTAATCATCAAGAACGGGCTACGTCACCTCCACCAACAACCAGTGAAAGAAAGACTCCGCCCACGTAAGAACAAAGACGAGGGATCTTCTAGCGGCTGGAAGCGCCGGAAGGCAACGGTTGGTAAATTGCAAGAAAATGGATCGTGCCGTGATTGATTGATCTGCCGTGATCAAGTGATCAGGTGCGTGGCACAACTATTATGATAATTTAGGTTGAATGAACCCATGTTGTAAATATGTTTGTTTTTGCTCAAAGATGTTGTCTGTATTGTATTACTATTTTACGTCTAAACTTTGAACACAGTGGTGTACGTGTCTAAATGTAATTAGTAAGTTATGTCCAAGTATCGAGCAAGCATATATTGTATCCATGACTATAGAACAAGAGATATGTCGCACGACATTATATTATAATTTTAATACTCAACCTTTACAAGATGCATCATGCATTTACAAGGATATGTGATGGTATCGTTGCAAACTTTTAGTAGAATGCTTATTCAACATTGGCATAAACAATTCATAAATATTGCAGAAGAACATTCGGTACACAGACGCAAGGGACAAGAACTTTGTTACTTTGACGACACCGTCCATTCACAGGTTCCTCTCCATACACCAGTCCTCCATGATGCCACAAAACTACACTACCATGTACAACTGACCCATGTACAACCGTGCCTCTCTAAGTGTAGACTCAACCCATGCCTCTGGTGCCACGCACCCATGACCTTAGAGACTTCACACCTGTGCATCCACAACCGAGCCTCTCTAACCAAATATTCGAACCGATGCCTCTGCTGACATACATCCGTGCCTCAAGACACTTGACAGCAGCAAGAGGGTTCAAAACCGTGCATCCACACAATTGTGCTTGTACTGACTGCACTTCGGTGCCTCTGTTTGCTCGATCAACGTGCCTCACATGAAACCCACAGTAACTCTACGTGCTCCGCGCGACTGATCACTCGTGCCTCTGCACAACCGTGCTTGTACTAACTTCAATTACGTGCCTCCAATTCCTCAATCCATGTGCCTCACATGAAACCCACTGTAACTCTACGTGATACACACACACGTGCCTCTCGCATGAAACCCAAAGTATCTCTGCGTGTTAGGCACCCATCATCTCCCTTGTAACTTTGGTATTGCACACACGTTCCTCTCAGTATTTCCGTGTTCCAAACAACCGTGCCTGTACTGACTGCAATTCCATGCCTCTGTTTGCTGAAACCACGTGCCTCACATGAAACCCATGGTAACTCTACGTGCCTCCACACAACCATGCCTATTCTGACTTCAATTCCGTGCCTTAGTTTGCTGAACCCAGGTGCCTCTCACATAAAAGAGATGCACAGCCATGCTTCAGAGTAAACAACACACGTGCCTCTACAGTATTTATAACTTAGACCACAATTAAATAACATCCGTCCAAAAAAACATCATTAAAAGAGATGCACAGCCAAGCATCTTATACATCAAAATCCATTATGTTCAAAGGCTATAACTAACATCACTGCGGCAGAAGATTGAAGATAACAGCAAGCCTCCCAACAAGCTGTTTGAAAGTTATCAGCACCAAGCTGTTTACTTCAATAGACGATGCCTGAAGAAAATCACTGAAACCTTCCTGTTTGAACACCATTCTATTACCCAAACCAATGAAGTAGGATCAAGGAGTGCTCACATATATATCAACATCACCAGATTCCAGAGTAACTTCAAGAGTTAAAACGCCAGTTCTAGGAAAAGTCACAAACTCCTTCAAATTCCTCACAACAATACCAGGAATAACCTGACAAAAAACATCAAGCTATCAGAAATAGAATAAAAATTCAAAACTATAAATAGAAGACGTAATAAAAATAAATAAATAAACAGAAACAAAAAACAATGGGAAAAAAATCTGACCATATGATTACCATTAAAATTCATGGAATCAATCCTGTGAACAAAAGGACAACAGGGTATGTAGTCATCATCAAATAGTTGACACCTCATGAAATACATCTACTGATAATTAAGAAAAACACCATGGGTGTAATAACAACTCCCAACAAGCTCCTTCTCAGAGTCGCTCAAACCATGTAGAGCTACAAAATATAATTACACACGCTCAAGGGAACAGAAAAATCAAAATGTACAATAAAACAAGATAAAAACTTCCTTAAAAATAAACCTTACCAACAGACGGTAAAGGAGACAACGCATCTCCACGACCAACACGATAAAAATCAATACCAATCCAAGTTCCATAATGTTCAGGCCTAATGGTCATTATATCACGAGGACGAACACCATAATCACTGACCAATCGTTCCCAGGAAGGACCATGGAATTTGCTCCTCACACGACCATGACTAAACAGAACACCATACAAATAACCCTCATTGCACTGAAGAGCCAGATCAGTATCTTCGTCACCCCTCCTTATGGCTAAAGCCCTACACTCCTCGATGTAACGAGCAAGATGAGCTCTAACACTGCACGGAACATACTGCACAACAAATCAAAACAAGGATCATAATCAAAATATAATCAGCATGGACAGCACCAAAAGAAATAAGCGTGTGTGCCAAAAATTGAACAACTATAAAATGATTTTCTTACAACACGCCTCCAACAACGCCGATCCAGGACCACACTGAACCCATCTACAGAAGAATCAACAGAAGAACACAAGCCACCAGGCATACGGCAAAAAGGACAAGCCATAACTGCAAGGAACACAATGGTTATCAACACCTAATCCGATAGTGTTGAAACTTGACATCTGATAGTGTTGGTAGTCCCCACCCATAACTACCCCATAAATCTCCATATCCCGGAAATATAATGGGAACAAAAAGAGAAACAACAAAGGGAAACAGGGAACCCACGAAGGCAACCAGTAGGGAACGGCGATATCGTGAATAGGGAAGGGCGCTCGACGCTAAAGAAGGACTACCGTAAGACCAGGCAACAAGCGCGGTGGCCGGAACAACTGCCACCGTAACCATGTGACAAGAGCAGCGGCGGCGACGGGCGGAGATGATGGCAAAGAACGAACAATGCGCGATGAGGGTTCACCCACAACAGAGAGAAACGAGAAACAGATCTCAAAACAGATCAAAAGGTATTACAAAACATTAGAAGTATAAGGACTAAAGTGAAAAAAGGAAAACCACAAAGGGAAACCGGAAACCGAAAATCACAGGAGAAGCTGTGCGCGCGCCAAGTGTCACGCGCGGAGCGCATCCGAAAAGTCTCGGGAGCACTCCGCGCGTGACACTTGGCGCGCGCGGAGCGCTCCCCGACTAATCGTTGCGGGGAGCGCTCCTCAATTAGTGATTTCGTGCTTTTGCTAAGAAAAAAACACACCATGCTAGCAATATAACGCGAGGTTCCCTTAAAAAAAGCAATATCACGCGACATATCAAACATTCTGCAACCCCTGTGGTTGGATGGTTAGAGGGACAGTGGTATCCCAGCCCACCAGAGTTCAAGTCCCGGTGCTCGCATTATTCCTGGATTTATTTTAGGATTTCCGGCGATACACTTTCAATGGGAGGAGACATTCCCGTCGATGACGAGGTGCCTACGATGACTTTGTAAATCTCAAAATGATATGCCGACTCAGTCTCTCATAGGTGCTCATAGGGGTAGGATGTGCGTGTGTGCGTTCATAGAGTGAGTGTACGTGTGTATGTATGAGCGTTTGTGTCTGTACTGATGTTCAAAAAAATCAAACATTCTGCAACCCCTCAAGAAAAATTAATCATTCTCCAAGAAAGAAACGTGACATATCAAACTTAAAAAAACACGACGTATCAAACCATAGCACACTACCACTAGTAGAAAACGGTTCATTTGGCCCGGTTCTAGAGGCACTTTAACCCCGGTTCAGGAACCGGGACTAAAGCCCAAACCTTTTATTCCCGGTTCACTTATGAACCAGGATAGATGGGGCTACACGTTACCGCTGTGGGGCGTGCAGGCAGGAGGATCTTTAGTCCCGGTTGACCAATAGGCCTCCACGCGTTAGCAGCTGGCAGGAGCTGGGGTTTTTGTGTTGGGGAAAGTGGTAATTTCAAAAAAAATCTATGATCACGCAAGATCTATCTATGTGATGCATAGCAACGAGAGGGAAGAGTGTGTCCATGTAACCTCGTAGACCGAAAGCGGAAGCGTTATGACAACGCGGTTGATGTAGTCGTAAGTATTCACGATCCGACCGATCTTAGCACCGAACGTACGGCACCTCCGCGATCAGCACACGTTCAGCTCGGGGACATCCCCCGTACTCTTGATCCAATTGAGGCCGAGGGAGAGTTTCGTCAGCACGACAGCGTGGTGACGGTGATGATGAAGTTATCAGCGCAGGGCTTCGCCTAAGCACTACGATGATATGACCGAGGTGTGTAACTGTGGAGGGGGGCACCGCACACGGCTAAACAATGTCAACTTGTGACCTAGGGTGCCCCCCTGCCCCTTATATAAAGGAGCAAGGGGGGAGTCCGGCCAGCCCTTGGGCGCGCCAAGGAGGGGAGGAGTCCTCCTCCTAGTAGGAGTAGGACTCCACATTTCCTAGTCAAACTAGGAGGGGGAAGGGGGAAAGAAGGAGAGGGAGAGGGAGAGGGAAAGAGGGGTTGCGCCCCCCTCCCCTAGTCCAAATCGGACTCTCCTTGGGGGGGGGCACCACCTCCTGGGTTGCTGCCCTCTCTATCCCCTAAGGCCCACTAAGGCCCAATACTTCCCCGGGGGGTTCCGGTAACCCCTCCGGCACTCCAGTTTTCTCCGAAATCACTCGGAACACTTCCGGTGTCCGAATATAGTCGTCCAATATATCAATCTTTATATCTCGACCATTTCAAGACTCCTCGTCATGTACGTGATCACATCTAGGACTCCAAACTACTTTCGGTACATCAAAACACATAAACTCATAATACCAATCGTCATCGAACGTTAAGCATGCGAACCCTATGGGTTCGAGAACTATGTAGACATGACCGAGACACGTCTCCGGTCAATAACCAATAGTGGAACCTGGATGCTCATATTGGTTCCTACATATTCTACGAAGATCTTTATCGGTCAAACCGCATAACAACATATGTTGTTCCCTTTGTCATCGGTATGTTACTTGCCCGAGATTCGATTGTCGGTATCTCAATACCTAGTTCAATATCATTACCGGAAGTCTCTTTACTCATTCCGTAATACTACATCCCGCAACTAACTCATTAATTAGTTACAATGCTTGCAAGGCTTATAGTGATGAGTATTACCGAGAGGGCCCAGAGATACCTCTCGGAAACACGGAGTGACAAATCCTAATCTCGATCTATGCCAACCCAACAAACACCTTTGAAGACACCTGTAGAGCACCTTTATAATCACCCTTTTATGTTGTGACGTTTGGTAGCACACAAAGTGTTCCTCCGGTATTCAGGAGTTGCATAATCTCATAGTCTGAGGAACTTGTATAAGTCATGAAGAAAGCAGTAGCAATGAAACTAACACGATCATAATGCTAAGCTAACGGATGGGTCATGTCCATCACATCATTCTCCTAATGATGTGATCCCATTCATCAAATGACAACACATGTCTATGGTTAGAAAACTTAACCATCTTTGATTAACGAGCTAGTCAAGTAGAGGCATACTAGGGACTATATGTTTTGTTTATGTATTCACACATGTACTAAGTTTCCAGTTAATACAATTCTAGCATGAATAATAAACATTTATCATGAATTAAGGAAATAAATAATAACTTTATTATTGCCTCTAGGGCATATTTCCTTCAGTCTCCCACTTGCACTAGAGTCAATAATCTAGAGTACATAGTAATGATTCTAACACCCATGGAGCTTTGGTGTTGATCATGTTTTGCTCGTGAGAGAGGCTTAGTCAATGGGTCTGCAACATTCAGATCCGTGTGTATCTTGCAAATCTCGATGTCTCATTTTGACACTTGATGACAGATGGAATTGAAGCGTCTCTTGATGTGCTTGGTTCTCTTGTGAAATTTGGATTCCTTTGCCAAGGCAATTGCACCAGTATTGTCACAAAAGATTTTCATTGGACCCGATGCACTAGGTATGACACCTAGATCGGATATGAACTCCTTCATATTCTGCTTCACACGTAGATCCCGCCACAATGCTCTGCTTGGAACTGCACCAACTAACAGCTCATCCATTCAATAAAAATACGTATCCGGTTTGCGACTTAGAGTCATCCGGATCAGTGTCAAAGCTTGCACCGATGTAACCATTTACGACGAGCTCTTTTTCACCTCCATAAACGAGAAACATATCCTTAGTCCTTTTCAGGTATTTCAGGATGTTCTTGACCGTTGTCCAGTGCTCCACTCCGGGATTACTTTGGTACCTCCCTGCTATGCTTATAGCAAGACATACATCAGGCTTGGTACACAGCATTGCATACATGATAGAACCTATGGCTGAAGCATAGGGAATGACTTTCATTTTCTCTCTATCTTCTGCGGTGGTCAGGCTTTGAGTCTGACTCAACTTCACACATTGTAACACAGGCAAGAACCCTTTCTTTGACTAATCCATTTTGAACTTCTTCAAAACTTTATCAAGGTATGTGCTTTGTGAAAGTCCAATTAAGCGTCTTAATCTATCTCTATAGATCTTGATGCCCAATATGTAAGCAACTTCTCCAAGGTCTTTCATAGAAAAACTCTTATTCAGGTATCCATTTATGCTATCAAGAAATTATATATCATTTCCAATCAACAATATGTCATCTACATATAAGATCAGAAATGCTACAGAGCTCCCACTCACTTTCTTGTAAATACAGGCTTCTCCAAAAGTCTGTATAAAACCATATGCTTTGATCACACTATCAAAGCGTTTATTCCAACTCCGAGAGGCTTGCACCAGTCCATAAATGGATCGCTGGAGCTTGCACACTTTGCTAGCACCCTTTGGATCAACAAAACCTTCTAGTTGCATCATATACAACTCTTCTTCCAGAAATGCATTCAGGAATGCAGTTTTGACATCCATTTGCCAAATTTCATAATCATAAAATGCAGTAATTGCTAACATGATTCGGACGGACTTAAGCATCGCTACGAGTGAGAAAGTCTCATCGTAGTCAACTCCTTGAACTTGTCGAAAACCTTTTGCAACAAGTCGAGCTTTGTAAACAGTAACATTACCGTCTGCGTCAGTCTTCTTCTTAAAGATCCATTTATTTTCTATGGCTTGCCGATCATCAGGCAAGTCCACCAAAGTCCACACTTTGTTCTCATACATGGATCCCATCTCAAATTTCATGGCCTCAAGCCATTTCACGGAATCTGGGCTCATCCTCGCTTCCTCATAATTCGTCGGTTCATCATGGTCTAGTAACATGACTTTCAGAACAGGATTACCATACCACTCTGGTTCGGATCTTACTCTGGAAGACCTTCGAGGTTTCGTAGTAACTTGATCTGAGGCTTCATGATTATTATCATTAGCTTCCTCACTAATTGGTGTAGGAATCACAGGAACTGATTTCTGTGATGAACTACTTTCCTATAAAGGAGCAGGTACAATTACCTCATCAAGTTCTAGTTTCCTTCCACTCACTTCTTTCGAGAGAAACTCCTCTAGAAAGGATCCATTCTTAGCAACAAAGATTTTGCCTTTGGATCTGTGATAAAAGGGGTACCCAATAGTTTCTTTTGGGTATCCTATGAAGACGCACTTCTCCGATTTGGGTTCGAGCTTATCAGGTTAAAGCTTTTTCACATAGCATCGCAACCCCAAATTTTCAGAAACGACAAATTTGGTTTCTTACCAAACCATAGTTCATAAGGCATCGTCTCAACGGATTTAGATGGTGCCCTATTTAAAGTGAATGCCGCCGTCTCTAAAGCATAACCCCAAAACGATAGCTGTAAATCAGTAAGAGACATCATAGATCGTACCATATCTAATAAAGTACGGTTACGGCATTTGAACACACCATTTCGCTGTGGTGTTTCAGGTGGCGTTAATTGTGAAACTATCCCATGTTGTTTCAAATGAAGACCAAACTCGTAACTCAAATATTCTCCTCCACGATCAGATCGTAGAAACTTTATTTTCTTGTTATGATGATTTTCCACTTCACTCTGAAATTCTTTGAACTTTTCAAATGTTTCAGACTTATGCTTCATTAAGTAGATATAACCATATCTGCTCAAATCATCTGTGAAGGTGAGAAAATAACGATACCCACCACAAGCATCAATACACATTGGACCGCATACATCGGTATGTATTATTTCCAACAAGTCAGTAGCTCGTTCCATTGTTCCGGAGAACGGAGTTTTAGTCATCTTCCCCGTAAGGCACGGTTCGCAAGCACCAAGCGATTCATAATCAAGTGATTCCAAAAGTCCATCAGTATGGAGTTTCTTCATGCGCTTTACATTGATATGACCGAAACGGCAGTGCCACAAATAAGTTGCACTATCATTATCAAACTTCAATCTTTTGGCTTCAACACTATGAATATGTGTATTACTACTATTGAGATTCAATAAAAATAGACCACTTAGCAGGGGTGCATGACCATAAAAGATATTACTCATATAAAAAGAATAACCATTATTCTCTAATTTAAATGAATAACCATCTCGCATCAAACAAGATCCAGATATAATGTTCATGCTCAACGCTAGCACCAAATAACAATTATTCAGGTCTAAAACTAATCCCGAGGGTAGATGTAGAGGTAGCGTGCCGACCGCGATCACATCGACTTTGGAACCATTTCCCACGCGCATCGTCACCTCGTCCTTAGCCAATCTTCGCTTAATTCGTAGCCCCTGTTTCGAGTTGCAAATATGAGCAACAGAACCAATATCAAATACCCAGGCGCTACTACGAGCATTAGTTAAGTACACATCAATAACATGTATATCAAATATACCTTTCACTTTGCCATCCTTCTTATCCACCAAATACTTGGGGCAGTTCCGCTTCCAGTGACCAGTCCCTCTGCAATATAAGCACTCGGTTTCAGGCTTAGGTCCAGACTTGGGTTTCTTCTCTTGAGCACCAACCTTTTTGCCGTTCTTCTTGAAGTTACCTTTCTTCCCTTTGCCTTTTTTCTTGAAATTAGTGGTCCTATTGACCATCAGCACTTGATGCTCCTTTTTTATTTCTACCTCCGTGGCTTTTAGCATTGTGAAGAGCTCGGGAATAGTATTGTTCATCCCTTGCATATTATAGTTCATCACGAAGCTTTTGTAGCTTGGTGGCAGTGATTGAAGAACTCTGTCAATGACACTATCATCAGGAAGATTAACTCCCAGTTGAGTCAAGTGGTTGTGGTACCGACACATTCTGAGTATGTGTTCACTGACAGAACTATTCTCCTCCATTTTACAGCTGTAGAACTTATTGGAGACTTCATATCTCTCAATCCGGGCATTTTCTTGAAATATTAACCTCAACTCCTAGAACATCTCATATGCTCCATGACATTCAAAACATCGTTGAAGTCCCGGTTCTAAGTCGTAAAGCATGGCGCACTGAACTATCGAGTAGTCACAACACGCGTCTGCCAGGCATTCACAATGTCTGTAGTTGCGGGCGTGGGTGGTACACCTAATGGTGCTTCCAGGATGTAATTCTTCTGTGCAGCAATGAGGATAATCCTCAAGTTATGGACCCAGTCTGTGTAGTTGCTGCCATCATCTTTCAACTTAGCTTTTTCTAGGAACGCATTAATATTCAAAGGAACGGTAGCACGAGCCCTTGATCTACAACAACATAGACATGCAAAATACTATCAGGTACTAAGTTCATGATAACCTAAAGTTCAATTAATTATATTACTTAAGAACTCCCACTTAGATAGACATCCCTCTAATCGTCTAAGTGATCACGTGATCCAAATCAACTAAACCATGTCTGATCATCATGTGAGATGGAGTAGTGTAGAATCGAAAGTATGTATGGAGGGGGGTGATTAGACTACTTGACCAAATAAAAACTTAACCTTTTCCTAATTTTAGTTCTTGGTAGATTTTAACAACTTAGCACAAGTCAAGCAATCTTAACACAATTCAAGCAAGCATGCAAAGAGTATATGAGCAGCGGAAAGTAAAGCATGCAACTTGCAAGAATGTAAAGGCAAGGGTTTGGAGAGTGCAAACGCAATAAGAGACACACATGTTTTTGTCGTGGTTCTGATAGGTGGTGCTATCGTACATCCACATTGATGGAGACTTCAACTCACGAAGAGTAACGGCAGTGCGAGTCCACGAAGGGCTCCACCCACGAAGGGTCCACAAAGAAGCAACCTTGTATATCCCACCATGGCCATCACCCACGAAGGACTTGCCTCACTAGGGTAGATCTTCATGAAGTAGGCGATCTCCTTGCCCTTACAAACTCCTTGGTTCACTCTGCAATCTTGTTGGAGGCTCCCAAGTGACACCTAACCAATCTAGGGGACACCACTCTCCAAAAGGTAATAGATGGTGTGTTGATGATGAACTCCTTGCTCTTGTGCTTCAAATGATAGTATCTCCAACACTCAACTCACTCTCATAGGATTGGATTTGGTGCAAAGATGATTTGAGTGGAAAGCAACTTGGGAAAGGCTAGAGATCAAGATTCATATGGTTCGAATGGAATGTATTGGTCTCAACATACGAGTAGGTGGCTCTCTCTCAGAAAATGAGTAATGGAAGTGTAGGCACGTTCTAATGGCTTTCCCCCACGAAAGAGGAGAGGGTGGAGGGGTATATATAGCCTCCACACAAAATCTAACCGTTACACACATTATACCAAACTCGGTGGGACCGAATCAGAAAACTCGGTCGGACCGATTTAGTGCATATTTGACCGTTAGGCAATTTCGGTGGGACCGACATGTCATCTCGGTGGGACCAATATCATTAGGGTTAGGGCATAACGTAATCTCGGCTGGACCGATTACTCAAACTCGGTTGGACTGACTTTGGTAATAAGTTAACCAGAGAGTTGGTCAGGCAAACTCGGTGGGACCGATTCGCTCGTCTCGGTGGGACCGAAGCGTTACGAAAAGGAAACAGAGAATTTGCAATGCAAACTCGGTGGGACTGATCGCTCATCTCGGTTGGACCAAAATGTTACGAAGGGAAACAGAGAGTTTGCAATCCCATCTCGGTGAGACCCAGATCCCTATCGATGAGACCAAAAAGACTAGGGTTTCTGGCAGTGGCTATGTCAAATGAACTCGGTGGCGCCGGATGGATCAAATCGGTGGGGCCGAGTTTGACTTTTGGTTTGGGACATATGTGGATATGAGAAAGTGGTTGAGGGATTTTGGAGCATATCACTAAGCATTTTGAGCAAGCAAGCCATTAAGCAACACCTCATCCCCTTTTAATAGTATTGGCTTTCCTATAGACTCAATGTGATCTTGGATCACTAAAATAGAAAATATAGAGTCTTGGACTTTGAAGCTTGAGCCAATCTTTTGTCCTTAGCATTTTGAGGGGTCCACATTCCTTATCCATGCCATGCCAATCATTGAACTTTCCTGAAATATTTATCTTGTAATGGCATTAGTTCAATGAGCTATATGTTGTTAATCATTACCAAAACCACCCAGGGATAGTTGCACTTTCAATCTCCCCCTTTTTGGTAATTGATGACAACATATAGATCAAAGCTTCGACAAAGGATAATAAGATTGAAATACATTGTCGGTTTGACAAGTATGTGACAAACAAGAGCTCGCCCTAAATTTGTGCACTATTTAAAATTTGCTTTGGACTGCAAATGCACAATGTGTTAGGATCATGGGTCACTCTTCCATGTCACATACATCTTGGTGGAGCGCTCAAAATGATAATAATTGAACACATGCACTCATAACCAAGCAAAGTGAATGATCATAGATGGATATGAAGGATAATATCATTCAAGCACACCTTAAAGTAGCATATGATCAAACACATGATCATCCAAGTATCTCACAAAAGACATAATGTATCAAGCAAACACACAATAAAATTCAAGCAAATAAAATGCAAAGAGAGAAAAAACAACACACTCTCTCTCGAAGACTATGATCTATACATATTTCTCCCCCTTTGGTAACAAGTACCAAAAAGCTAAAAATATGCATAGTGCTATGCATCTCTCAGGCTTGGTCTTCATGAGGTGGTGTAGAGATGACTCCAAGGACGAAAGCTTCTGTTAATGTAGCTGGAGATGGTGGAGTGGATGCCGGAGCTGGTGGCACTAAGGATGTGGCTGCTGGTGCAGATGTGGTAGCTCTTGTGTTTGGGACAGGCACTACAGCAGACCTTTGACTCCTGGGCACTCTAGTGAAAGCATCTGTAGTAGGCTTTCCCTTCTTCTCCTCCACTTCCTCCTGAAGTTGCTCAACTACTGACTGAATCTCAGTTACCTTGACATAAAGATCATAGAATTTCTTCTCAATGATCCTCTCCAAGCTCTCCTGGTTTTGAGTCAGGGTGGCCAAGCCCTTCTCAATCCTCAAGGTGGATGCAATCAGATATCCAAGCTGATCTTGCTTGCTCTTCAAGAATCTTGAGATGCCTCTTCAGTTGTTGGCATCTTTTCAGCTTTCTCTGCCCTTGCCTTCTCTCTGTTCTCATGTGCTTGCATAGATGCTGGATCTTCTTCATTCATGACAACAATGTTGTCCTCAAAGTCTGGCTTGAGGGGTAAATGCTCCTTGTCCAACAAATATGTGTTCGTACCCATTTTGGAGTTGATGAGCACCTGAATTTGTGGAGCATACCCACAAGATCTCTCCTAATCTGCAGGTGTCCTCTTGATTGTTTCCATAATCAGACTCATCACTTTGAACTTTTGAGGGACATCAAATATATGCAGCAAATTGATGGAGTGTCCTCTGATCATTCCGTGATCACCTGACTTTGGCAACAATGTGTGCCTCAGAATTGTGTTGATTGTTGGCAGCCCTGATAAAAAGTGCTTCACACAACCAAGCTTGTGAGTCTCTAAGTCTGCATCAGGTATCTCCTTGTACATGCTGGCCATAGAGTTTTGATCCTTCTTCTTGTTTTCTTCACCAGCAGCCTCTCCTCCAGTTGATTTGGAAGGTTCCTGAGTGGAGGCCCTGGCCTTAGACATTGGAACTCTCTTTGCTAGTGCCTTCTTGTTCATGCCAGGCTTTGTTGATGCAGCAGTGCCAAACTCTTTCTTCACAACTTTCCTCTTGGAAATGGCCTCATCCTCAGCTGCAACATAATCTTCATCTTTTGAATCAGAAGTTCTCTTCTTCCTTGTTCTAGTAGCTGCCTTGGGCAAGTTACTAGGTGTGCTCTTGTTGCCCTCATCATAGCTGCTGGAGGGACTAGTGCCCTCACTCAACTGTCCTTGCTGCTCAGACCTGTTCTGGCTGTCACTCTGGTAAGACATCTTGCAGGCAAACTATCAGCAGACCATGTGAAAAGGTTGTAGATGAGGTAGAGTGGATGAGCATCACTAAGTACAGAGGTTTTGAAAAACAAAATGAGTCAAAAAGATTAGTTTTAGTTCTCTACAAAAGTGATCTTGGAGCTACCAAATTGACAAAATCTGTGATACCGAAGCAATACTTGGAACCTGAACTAGTGAACTCAGTTGGGCCGAGTCACAGTTCAATGGCACCGAGATTGCTAGGGTTTCACAGAATCCTAAACTCGGTCACACAGATTTGCACGTTTCGGTCAGACCGAAAAGCGCAAGTGCAATGGCCTAAGCCAAATCGGTGGGACCGATTTGTACGACTCTGTCGGTCCGAGATGACTTCTGTGGAGAGCTAACCCTAAATTTTTTGAATCAATCTAGACCTAAGGAAGATTGATTGGATAGATTTATCTCATTCGTGGCAAGAATCCTGGCAATGTCCTTGTGCTAGGAATGGGAGTGAAAATGATGGCACAAGGGTTCGAAGACATACCCTAGAGCGGCAGGTGTTCGCTACGGCGGCAACAGTGGAGCAAAATCCGTCGACGGCTGCAGAGTCCAATGGCAGGAGGTCGTTGGCAGCGAGGAGATGATCCGGAGACCCGATGAGGCAGAGTAGGATACGCGCGGGCTGAGAAGTTTTGAAGAAATTTCCAAAGTCTCACCCGTGGGTATTTATATCCCGACCCTGTCGGTATGACCGAGTGGAACAACTTGGTGGCATCGAGATTGGAATCGCAAGCGGTTGCTGCAAATCGGTGTGACCGAAGTGTTCAAATCGGTTGCATCAAGATGAAAACCTAGATCAACTTAGTGAACTCGGTTTGACCGAAATGGATTTCTCGGTCAGACCGAAATGCACAAAGAGGTTTTGGAAGTTTAAGTCTATGACGAATCGGGGACTCTGAGTGCTCCTCACATAAAGTGGTTCGAATCTGACTTGATCAAACTTTGTGATGTAGCATGAATAGAGTTTGAGACGAGAAAAGCATAGGTAGCTAGACAAGGTTCTTAGGCATTCTTGTCAATCCACTTGGCAAAGAAAAAGAGCCAAACAAACAACAAGTGGATGTCCTCGAATAAGTAAAATATGCAACCAACATGCTCACACAATAAAAAAAGGCAAATGAAATATGTGGCAAAGCATGCACAACCAATTCTAGCATCTATCAAACAATTGTCGATGACTAGGTCATCTATATATGAGTATATTGACTTAGGAGTCAAATGAGAACATTTGACCATCGGTCATACTCATCGTTTAAGCACAAGTGGGGTTACCACTTTTACATAAAGCATTGTCGTTTTCACACCATTAGAGTTGCTTTAGCTCATTCTTGAGAGTAAAGCTCCCCCTAGATGTGAGATCCCCCCTAAGAGGGATGAACTAACCTTGGGTTTTTCGATGATGACTTCATGTAGATGTTGAAGATGTGGATGCTCAATGTTGTTGTAGATCATTTGGAGCAGTCCATTGGAGTGAGTTGCACTTTCAATACCTACACGGGTTAGTCCCACAAGGAACAAGCAAGAATATCCATAGACATAGAGTGATGCACACACAAGATGATGTCCATGAAAGCATTAGGTTACCTTGTCCCTTGTCTTATAACAAGAGGGTTTGTGACTCCTTGAACTAGTGCAAGATGTGAAAGTTGATTGCACTTGTCCTTGCCAAAGTGATATGAGTGAAGTATATTGGCGGAGTCACCCTCAAGAACTCTCTAGTTCTTCTTCTTTGGGATCCACATCATCTTGATGGGAATCCTTGGGGTAGTAGTGGAACTTGATGAAGTAGAACTTGATGTAGTCTTGCGAACCCACTTGACCAAGGCTTTGGGAGCTTCTTCCTCTTGAAGCTTGTCCTTGCCTTTGTTCTTGTGGTCTTGTGGTGGAAGATCATCTTGAGCTTGTGTTCCCTTGAAGGAAGTAGGATCATACTTTTATTGTTGAGGAACAAACTTTGTCTTAGAGTATTGATCTTCTTCCCACTCAACTCCATTGGCATTGAACTTCCATTCAAAACCAACACCTTGATTCTTCCGGTGCCTTCCTTGCTTGCGTATAGTTTCCTCAAATTGCTTACTCATGGCAAGGCTCTTGTAGACACCCTTCTCTATAATTCCCTTCAATAAGCTATTTTCTTGCTCAAGTGTAATTTGGCTAAGAGAATCATTAGTGGAATCAAGAGAACTACTAGAAGTAACAACATTGGAGTTAGCATTATTATTGTTACTACTAGAAGAAGAATCTTTCTTGCTCTTGTTACTAGACTTGACTTGTGGCATGTAACTAGATAAGAGTAAACGCTTGGCAATGTAAGAAGAACTTTCTTGCGAAGATCATCATTGATTGCCTTTAAAAACTCTTGCTCTTTCTCAAGGTTGAGCTTTTCAAACCGTAACTTCTCATGAGTCTTTAAAAGTTCTCGATGATCTTCTAAGATAGTTTCATGAGCTAACTTAAGAGTGTTTAGTTATTTAGTTAGGCGCTCAATCTTCTCCTTATCATTGTCATTCGTTTTATCTTGATTAGCATGATTAATTGACGTTTCATCATAGTATTCATCACTAGAGTTGTCAACAAGTAAATCATCATCACCTAACAAGTCATCTTCATCACTATTGAAATCAACATACTCGGGGTGTGATACCTTTGGGCCCTTAGCTATGAAGCATCTTCCAATTCCTTCATTTGGTGAGTCAAATATGTCGTAGGAGTTGGTTGACACAAGTGCTAGACCGGCAACACCTTCATCTTGAGTATATTTGGAGTTGGGGTGATAGCTTCTCTCGGAGTGATTGTCGGAGTCGGAGTCGAATGCCCATTCACCAAATTTGCCATTCCTTTCCGAATCCTTGCTTCTCCGGGAGGTTCTTCGTTCATAATGATCATCTCTACTCCTCTCTCTTGGTGGTGATTCTTCTCTTCTACTTCTCCTTTTGGGTGAATCTTCTCTCCTTTTTTAAGGAGTCGTACACTCATTGGAATAGTGTCCGGGTCTTCCACAATTGTAGCAATTACGTTCATGAATCGAAGATCTTTTGTCATTGTAGGACCTTGACTTGGAACTCCTTTCCTTGCTTCTACTCTTGTAGAACTTGTTGAAGTTTTTCACCATTAAGCTCAATTCCTCATTGAAGGATTTTTCTCACTTGATGATGGAGGAGCATCACATGAGGCTTTGTAAGCACCACTTGACTTGTTGTGAAGCTCTTCCTTATCCTTGAGTGATATCTCATGAGCAACAATTCTTCCAATGACTTCCGTTGGCTTGAGATCTTTGTAATTGGGCATCATTTGGATCAATGTGCACATGGTATCATATTTTCCATCCAAGGCTCTTAGGATCTTCTTGATGATGAATTTGTCGGTCATCTCTTCACTCCCTAAGCTCGCAATCTCATTTGTAATGAGAGCAAGCCTAGAGTACATTTCAGCGACACCTTCACCATCCTTCATTTTGAACTTGTCAAGTTGACTTTGAAGCACATACAATTTGGATTCCTTGACGGAGTCGGTACCTTCGTGCATGTCAATCAAAGTATCCCAAATTTCCTTTGCATTCTCAAGGCGGCTGATTTTGTTGAATTCTTCGGGGCACAATCCGTTGAAAAGAATATCACAAGATTGAGCGTTGTATTGCAGCATCTTCAACTCTTCCGCGCTAGCTTCATGGTCCGATTCTCTCCCATCGAAGAATTCACCTTGCAAGCCAATGTACACAATAGCCCAAACGATGGGGTTATGTCCAAGAATATGCATTTTCATCTTATGGTTCCAACTAGCAAAACTAGTACCATCAAAGTAAGGACCTCTACGGTGGTAATTTCCCTCGCTAGACGCCATACTCTCCTAGGTTGTGAAACCAAGGCTATGATCACCAAAAGCTATGGAAATCAAGGCAAATGGAGACCAAAGCTCTGATACCAATTGTAGGATTGAAAGTATGTCTAGAGGGGGGGATTAGACTACTTGACCAAATAAAAACTTAACCTTTTCCCAATTTTAGTTCTTGGCAGATTTTAACAACATAGCACAAGTCAAGCAATCTTAACAAAATTCAAGCAAGCATGCAAAGAGTATATGAGCAGCGGAAAGTAAAGCATGCAACTTGCAAGAATGTAAAGGGAAGGGTTTGGAGAGTGCAAACGCAATAGGAGACACAGATGTTTTTGTCGTGGTTCCGATAGGTGGTGCTATCGTACATCCACATTGATGGAGACTTCAACCCATGAAGGGTAACGGCTGCGCGAGTCCATGGAGGGATCCACCCATGAAGGGTCTACGAAGAAGCAACCTTGTCTATCCCACCATGGCCATCACCCACGAAGGACTTGCCTCACTAGGGTAGATCTTCACAAAGTAGGCGATCTTGTTGGAGGCTCCCATGTGACACCTAACCAATCTAGGAGACACCACTCTCCAAAAGGTAATAGATGTGTGTTGATGATGAACTCCTTGCTCTTGTGCTTCAAATGATAGTCTCCCCAACACTCAACTCACTCTCATAGGATTGGATTTGGTGGAAATATGATTTGAGTGGAAAGCAACTTGGGAAAGGCTAGAGATCAAGATTCATATGGTTGGAATGGAATGTCTTGGTCTCAACACATGAGTAGGTGGCTCTCTCTCAGAAAATGAGTAATGGAAGTGTAGGCACGTTCTGATGGCTTTCCCCCACAAAAGAGGAGAGGGTGGAGGGGTATATATAGCCTCCACACAAAATCTAACCGTTACACACATTATACCAAACTCGGTGGGACCGAATCAGAAAACTCAGTCGGACCGATTTAGTGCATATGTGACCGTTAGGCAATTTCGGTGGGACCGACATGTCATCTTGGTGGGACCAATATCATTAGGGTTAGGGCATAACGTAATCTCGGTTGGACCGGTTACTCAAACTTGGTTGGACCGACTTTGCTAATAAGATAACCAGAGAGTTGGTCAGGCAAACTCGGTGGGACCGATTCGCTCGTCTCGGTGGGACCGAAGCATTACGAAAAGGAAACAGGGAGTTTGCATCGCAGACTCGGTGGGACCGATCGCTCATCTCAGTTAGACTGAAACGTTACGAAGGGAAACAGAGAGTTTGCAATCCCATCTCGGTGAGACCAAGATCCCTATCGGTGAGACCAAAAATACTACGGTTTCTGGCAGTGGCTATGTCAAATGAACTCGATGGCGCCGGATGGATCAAATCGGTGGGGCCGAGTTTGACTTTTGGTTTGGGACATATGTGGATATGAGAAAGTGGTTGAGGGCTTTTGGAGCATATCACTAGGCCTTTTGAGCAAGCAAGCCATTAAGCAACACCTCATCCCATTTTAATAGTATGGGCTTTCCTATGGACTCAACGTGATCTTGGATCACTAAAATAGAAAATGTAGAGTCTTGGACTTTGAAGCTTGAGCCAATCTTTTGTCCTTAGCATTTTGAGGGGTCCATATTCCTTATCCATGCCATGCCAATCATTGAACTTTCCTGAAATATTTATCTTGTAATGTCATTAGTTCAATGAGCTATATGTTGTTAATCGTTACCAAAATCACCCAGGGATAGTTGCACTTTCAAGTAGTTTTCAATGGTGAACATCACTATGTTGATCATATCTACTATATGATTCACGCTCGACCTTTCGGTCTCAGTGCTCCGAGGCCATATCTACATATGCTAGGCTCGTCAAGTTTAACCCGAGTATTCTGTGTGTGCAAAACTGGCTTGCACCCGTTGTATGTGAATGTACAAGTTATCACACCCGATCATCACGTGGTGTCTAGGCACGACAAACTGTAGCAACGGTGCATACTCAGGGAGAACACTTGTACCTTCAAATTTAATAAGGGATCATCTTATAATGCTACCGACGTTCTAAGCAAAAATGAGATGCATAAAGGATAAACATCACATGCAATCAAAATATGTGACATGATATGTCCATCATCATCTTATGCTCATGATCTCCACCACCGAAGCATTGTCATGATCTCCAACGTCACCGGCGCGACACCTTGATCTCCATCGTAGCACCATTGTTGTCTCGCCACCTATTGTTACTATGACTATCGCTACCACTTAGTGATAAAGTAAAACAATTACATGGCTATTGCATTGCATACAATAAAGTGACAACCATATGGCTCCTGCCAGTTGCCGATAACTTTGCTACAAAACATGATCATCTCATACAACAATTTATATCACATCATGCTTGACCATATCACATCACAACAAGCCCTGCAAAAACAAGTTAGACGCCCTCTACTTTGTTGTTGCAAGTTTTACGTGGCTACTACGGGCTTCTAGCAAGAACCGTTCTTACCTACGCATCAAAACCACAACGATTTTTCGTCAAGTTGCTGTTTTAACCTTCAACAAGGATCGGGCGTAGCCACACTCAATTCAACTAAAGTTGGAGAAACAGACACTCACCAGCCACCAATGTGCAAACCACGCCGGTAGAACTAGTCTCGCGTAAGCGTACGCGTAATGTCGGTCTAAGCCGCTTCATCCAACAATACCGCCGAATCAAAATATGACATGCTGATAAGCAGTATGACTATTATCGCCCACAACTCTTCGTGTTCTACTCGTGCATATAACATCTACTCATAGACCTGGCTTGGATGCCACTATTGGGGAACGCGGTAATTTCAAAAAAATTCCTACGATCACGCAAGATCTATCTATGTGATGCATAGCAACGAGAGAGGAGAGTGTGTCCACGTACCCTCGCAGACCGAAAGCGGAAGCGTTATGACAACGTGGTTGATGTAATCGTACGTCTTCACGATCCGACCGATCTTAGCACCGAATATACGGCACCTCCGCGATCAGCACACGTTCAGCTCGGGGACGGTCCTCGTACTCTTGATCCAGTTGAGGCCGAGGGAGAGTTTCGTCAGCACGACGGCATGGTGATGGTGATGATGAAGTTACCAGCGCAAGGCTTCGCCTAAGCACTACAACGATATGACCGAGGTGTGTAACTGTGGAGGGGGCACCGCACACGGCTAAACAATGTCAACTTGTCTCCTAGGGTGCCCCCTGCCTCGTATATAAAGGAGCAGGGGGGTGGCCGGCCCTTGGGCGTGCCAAGGAGGGGAGGAGTCCTCCTCCTAGTAGGAGTAGGACTCCCCCTTTTCTAGTCCAACTAGGAGGGGGAAGGGGGAAGGAAGGAGAGGGAGAGGGAAAGAGGGTCTGCGCCCCCTCCCCTAGTCCAAATCGGACTCCCCTTGGGGGGGCACCTCCTGGGATGCTGCCCTCTCTCTCCCCTAAGGCCCACTAAGGCCCAATACTTCCCCGGGGGGTTCCGCTGACCCCTCCAGCACTCCGGTTTTCTCCGAAATCACCCGGAACACTTACGGTTTCCGAATATAGCCGTCCAATATATCAATCTTTATGTCTCGGCCATTTCGAGACTCCTCATCATGTCTGTGATCACATCCAGGACTCCGAACTACTTTCGGTACATCAAAACACATAAACTCATAATACCAATCGTCATCGAATGTTAAGTGTGCGGACCCTACGGGTTCGCGAACTACGTAGACATGACCGAGACACGTCTCCGGTCAATAACCAATAGCGGAACCTGGATGCTCATATTGGTTCCTACATATTCTACGAAGATCTTTATCGATCAAACCGCATAACAACATACGTTGTTCCCTTTGTCATTTGTATGTTACTTGCCCGAGATTCGATCGTAGGTATATCAATACCTAGTTCAATCTCATTACCGGCAAGTCTCTTTACTTGTTCCATAATACTTCATCCCACAACTAACTCATTAGTTACAATGCTTGCAAGGCTTATAGTGATGAGCACTACAAGAAATATGTCAACTTGTGACCTTGACTATTGGTCACTGAAAGGTCATTGTTTTTCATTTGCGACCTTTTTGTGACCAAAAAGAGAAGGTCAAAAGCTGAGGGTCGTTAACTGACTATAGCGACCTTCTCTGTGAGAAGGTCGTGGATGTTTACGACCAAAATATTCCTACTGTGGCGTTTTGGTCACTAGCAACCTCCCCAGGCCACATAGGCATCCAGCATGGCAAGCTGATGTGGCACAAGATTCAGCCCGGTCCAATTTGGTTTTTTACATGGGCCTAGCCCAACAATTTGGCCTTTATAATATTTATTTTTCCTATTAATTTTTGCTAGCTACATGGGCCTGGCCCAACAATTCAGCCTTCTTATTTCATTCCATTTCGCAGTCCATTTCATTAAGCCTTTTTTACAGGTTTTTCATAAATGCAGAATATTCCAGCCCACTATTGTTTGGGCCATAGCCTTTTTAGAGCCCAAATACTATTCAATCCAGTAGAACATTCATCTTTTTCATTCACATATTTCATTTTACACATTTCAAATGCAAACAATCAATAATTCTCTGAATGGTGCACATCAATGATCCAGTAGATACATGTGTGCACATACATGTGTGCACATACATGTGTGCACGATCCACAAACTGTACATGTGTGCATGATCAAATCCACAAACTCACAACAGCACATACATGTGTGCACGATCCAACAACTGTACATACACAATAAAAACAAATACACAGGCACCATCAACTAAAACTATGGCACATCTCGAGTCTTCTTCTGATCTTCTGTTAGAGCAACAGCAACCTCGATGACATTAGATCTTGATCTACATAAATTATTAGTGAGATATAGTGGGAGTTAAATCATTGCCAATAAAATATATCCATTCAAGAGAATAAAAATTATACATAAATGCCCAAATGCCTCTTTCAGCAAGCACTAAGCATGGCATAGCAAAACTTCCAAAACTTGACTGCAGCACGTTAACATATGAAGCATAATGATAAAACAGAACAATGGATTTACTGTGTACATATTCTGATAACCATTACCATCTATCAAAGAACAACATGGACATGATACCAGTTACCTACCAAGACATAGAAAGCCATTCACTACAAACAATAAACAGAAAATACAGCAGAGAGAGTGTCTCTCTCACCAGATGTGGTGGTGGCTGCTGGAATTATAGAGTTCAATACAGACAAGGGAGCTTAATAGAAGATAAGATAAAAAATAAGCCACATATTTTCTGCTAGCAAACAATAGGTTGAAACCATGTCATGGCTGCGAATACATGAACTAAGTTATAATGACACTGGTCCCTTTAATGTTTTACTTTATCTGTCCATCAAGACTGAAAGTTCAAGAGAACTACTTGGATATTATAACAGTTTCAACAGGTTTAAATAACAGTGTAACAAAAGCCAGCCATGCCTCAACGATCGTGGTATCAAAGACCACGTAGGCAAGAAAGGGGAGGGACCAAAGAACTCACCTAAACCACTCATGCCGCATCCAGCACCGCTGGCACCACCCATTCCTGCTCAAATAGAGTAGTATGTCATGGGACAGTGACTTATCAATAATAGCATTTCAGGAAAATAGGAGGTTTACATGATAGTATGTAATGGGACAGCGACCTATCAATCACATAACACAGTCCAACAGAAACATCTCTATTTGGCCCTAAACTAAACCCTATGGAGTGAGTACTCCATGGAGTGTCACCAGCAGCAAGATAGCACTACTCTTCTAGTACTCCAGCAAGAAGAATAAAGTATATAATACATAGGCAAGGCATACTTGGTGCTGATAGAATACAGGAGCAGGGAGTAGAACATTAATTAACAAAGAAATGAACAACATATAAAATACTCCTACTAGTGTAGTAGTTAAGATGATGAGACAAAAGACAGCAGCATGCAGAGTTCCTGATGCACTAGTGTGGCCCAACTCGGCTGCCCCACACCGAGGCACTGTTGTCCCATCGAGCTCGACCATGTGTAGGGCTTCATCATCGCCGTGGAGGTCCCGGTGGTCATCCTGGTCATGGAGTGTGAGCCTTATTATTTCATTTCAGAGAAAGCGTTAAACACAAATGGCATGTATATGGATCACTGTGGAGAAGCAAACTTCGCTAATAAATGTGAACAAGGCCTACTATAGCATAGCAGGTAAGGAGTTAGATTAACTCAAGTATTGGTGACTAATAGACCTATTATTTCATTTCAGAGAAAGCCTGAAACACAAATGGCATGCATATAGATCCCAAGGACAAGCAAACTTAGCTAATAAATACGAACAAGGTCTACTATATCATAGCAGGCAAAGTATTGGTGACTAATAGACCTATATTAAGAGTAAATAGAACTAGCTTGGAAAACAACTCTATAGCACTAATATTGATGCATTCAAGTTACTACCATTCAAGTGTGCATACACATCAGTGACTATGCAATAATCGATTAAGATGCTGACACGGGGTAAGGCACGCCATGTATTCATAATGATAGCATGTCAAAATATTTCTTGTGGTCAGGATTGGTAATGTAGTCTTGTGGTCAGGAGTCAATTATAAACTGAGAACACCAATGCAGTAGCCGCCATAGCCTGGCAGTACTATCCACAAAGAACTACAGGACTGGGCGATTCACACGCCGGTTGCATACTTATGTTGTATAGGAGGCTATAGTGTTAAAATGCAATGTCTTGCATTTACTAAGAAAAACTTATACAATGTCTGAAGTTGTGTAAACATCACTAACTTTTTGACAGATTTGGGAAAGAAATACAACTAAATATATGCATGTAGTTAACGACCTTACAGCTTTGAATTGAAACCCTTAGCAAGCACATATAAACATCAATTTAAGCATGACAAATGTATACAGCGCATATAAACATCAATTTCTGGTGGACTGAATAATGTGCACTGGATCTTGTTTAGTAAATACAGTACTAAATACAACCATGATCTTGTTGCTGCATATGTAGTGTGAGTAGTAAGCTATATATATCTCACAAAGATAAGAACATGAACATATTCAGACAGGACTACTTTACTCTAAAAGCACAATTTTAGCCCCCTACACTTCTCAAACATAACCACTACCTAGAGCATCAATAAACACAAGCTAGCCTCTGAAAAATTCAACATTTGCAGCAACAACTGAAATGTTAGCCCTTCCACAATGCCACAGAACCTCACCATTTACAATCACTAACAACCCAGTGACCAAGAATCAGAGTCATGCAGCAGAAATGTACAGGCTATGGAGGTGGGGTCTGAGCGGCCTGAGCGAAAGCGGAAGCACCATGCTTGTTTTCATGGCGAGCAAATCCAATTGACGATTCGGCCTAAGTGAAGAAGTAGATCGGGGATGGGATGGTGTTCTACTTACAGAGGTAGGCGACGCACGGATTGCCGGCCTCGACCTCGGTGGTGACCCAGAGGATGGGCACGATCTCGACGAGCGAGGAGGGCACCACCTCGCTTTCGAAGATGGAATCCCCCATGTTGCCGACCGTCTGCGTGCGCAGCAGCCGCCTCCCCGCGGACGATGCCCCCGCCGGCGACGCCTCCCCCCTCCCGCCTCCCCGTCCTCCTCCGCCCCGGCGCCACCATCGCGCCCTTCCCCTCCCCTTCTTGCCCCCTCAAATCCCTGCGCGACAAAACCCCAAATCCGAAAGGGCGTCAGTAAATCGGCGGCGGAGAGAGTCCGCGATGGAGGAGCCTGGCGAGAGGGAGCCGCTTGCTTACCTCGAAACCCTAGGTCCGACCGGCGGCGAGGCGGAGGTGCGGGAGTGGCAGTGAGCTGGACTGATTCCACACCACATACATATATGTCACTCGATTGGATCTGGGATGTAGGGAGAGGGGAGAAGGAGAGGGTAGGGGCGCCGGCTATAGGGAGAGGGGAGAAGGAGAGGGCGGCGGGGGCGGTGGGGGCGGCGGGTTGTCGATGGTGGCGTTGGGGGCGGCGGCAGATCGAGATCGGGGAGGGGCGGCGGCGAGGAGATGGGGATGAAGGGGGCGACGGGGGGAGGGGTCGATCTAAGCTAGGGTTTGGGCTGCGGGTGGGGGTATCTCCTTTTCTTTTCTTTTTTTCTTTTTTCTGTAGATAGCTGGATGGATGGATGTGGGATGGAGAGATGGATGGATGGATGGATGGACGCCATGTCATCGATCCATGGACAGAATTATGATTGGTTCAGAAAATCAGTGATGTAAAATAGTTTTAAAATACTAAAAATAGAGGGATTTTATGAAGTAGCTATCAAAAATATTTTGCAAAAGGGAACCACACAAACTTTCACTAGAGTTAGACCACATTTTATGGATTAGGACCAATTTGTATGCATTTTTCATATTTCTAGCTATTTTTAATCATTTTCCGAGTGCCCAAAAGGAGGGTTTTTTGTGAAGGAACTACCAAATAATTGTTGCAAAAATGCACCAAATCAATTTTATAAAATAGTAGGCCATATATAATGCACAATTGACAAAATGGTTGGGTGAAAAAAGTTTTGATCTACCTCTGGTGAAAAAGACAAATTGCCGTCGATTCAGGTGGAAGCGGGTCAAATTTGAACTGTAGCTGCCTCATAGTTTGCTCTTTATTTTTTCCAAAAATAATTTCTAGGTACATAAGTATCTATTTAATCATAGAAACACCAAAAAAATCCAAGATTCAACCACTAGCTAGGAACGGTCAAGCCCGCCGTTTTGACCGCATTTTGAAACGGGCATAAAAAAATAAAAAAAATGGAAAACCTTCGCATTGTGTCATTATATGTGACCAAGTTTCCAGGAAAAATAATAAACTTGTAATACGGTAATTATTTTTAAAAAGTGTTCTCAGAAATGAGCTATCACGCATGAAGATTCATGGCTTTCAAGCCAAATGATCAATCTTATGGCCATATTCATGGCATAGTTTGTTCAAATGATCTCATATTGTGCACAAGGGTGCTTCTTGGAATTCCAAACAATGTTGCCTAAGGAAGTTTTCATTTTCTTTGCACGGAAAATTCATTTTTCATTTTCCGAGTGCCCAAAAGGAGGTTTTTTTGTGAAGGAACTACCAAATAATTGTTGCAAAATTGCACCAAATAAATTTTATAAAATACTAGGACATATATAATGCACAATTGACAAAATGGTTGGGTGAAAAAAGTTTTGATCTACCTCTGGTGAAAAAGACAAATTATCGTCGATTCAGTTGGAAACGGGTCAAATTTGAACTGTAGCTGCCTCATAGTTTGCTCTTTATTTTTTCCAAAAATAATTTTTAGGTACATAAGTATCTATTTAATCATAAATACATGGTTTGATGGCGAGACATCGAGGTTTGGACGGTGGCCGAGGGCCCCAACTCTAGAGCGCGTAAGCTCGCATGCCCGCCGCGTGGTCACCGCGTGACCGTGGCGTTGCCATGTGTTCTGGGTGGCCTAGGCATGTCTGGTGGGTTGGGCACTCCCCGGGTAGGTGCTAGGAAGAAAATCACAACATAAGATTCTCACGAGGAGACCGATCGATGCTTAAACATGAATAAGCAGCCAAGTGTTTGATTTGCGATACAGGAAATGCACATGGCTAATGGGCGTGAGTTTTGGCTGAGGATGATCACTTAGTAAGAAGACCGTCTTCACAAATTTTCACCTCAAAAGGAGGAGCCTAGGTGGTACTTGCTTTACAAACTACCACACTGGACATAAATACGAATGTTGAAGCTGGGCTCAAAATAATGAATGGATTGAGCTGGCATTTGGTGGAGGATGGTTACTTGGGCATTGGAAAGCACTGTAGAAAATGGATACCATTTGGACAGCCAAAGTGGTACTTCCTTCACAAAGTGCTGCTCTGAACAGAATAGGAAAATGAATATTTTCTAATTATTTTTGAACTAGGCAAGGAATGTTTTTACATATTTGACGAATATATGACCCAAATAATTTATAAGATTTTTTTGGGAATTTTGGGAATGGCAGAAATATAGGTTGCTTCACAACCTAGGGCAAAAACTGCCACATGGACATGACACATAGGCAAAACTGATGAGGTGGCGCCTAGTCATAGCAACCCACCACAAATTACAAGGCTATGACCATCTATATTGGTCGTTAACAACTAGAAATAAGGCAGCGGACTAGCGCTGCTTGCTTTATGACCTTTTCGTGTAAGGAAATTACGACCTTTCTGACCAAAATGGTCGCAATGGTTTAGGGTTTGGAGCCCCTCGAACTGCTTTTGACCAATTGGTCTGAAATGGTCATAGATCTATGACCAATTCTTCCAGGGTCACTGACAAAAGGTCACTAGTTGACATATTTCTTGTAGTGGAGTATTACCGAGAGGGCCCAGTGATACCTCTCCGAAACACTGAGTGACAAATCCTAATCTCGATCTATGCCAACCCAACAAACACCTTCGGAGACACCTGTAGAGCACCTTTATAATCACCCTTTTACATTGTGAAGTTTGGTAGCACACAAAGTGTTCCTCCGGTATTCGGGAGTTGCATAATCTCATAGTCTGAGGAACTTTTATAAGTCATGAAGAAAGCAGTAGCAATGAAACTAACACGATCATAATGCTAAGCTAACGGATGGGTCATGTCCATCACATCATTCTCCTAATGATGTGATCCCATTCATCAAATGACAACACATGTCTATGGTTAGGAAACTTAACCATCTTTGATTAACGAGCTAGTCAAGTAGAGGCATACTAGGGACTATATGTTTTGTCTATGTATTCACACATGTACTAAGTTTCCAGTTAATGCAATTCTAGCATGAATAATAAACATTTATCATGTATTAAGGAAATAATAATAACTTTATTATTGCCTCTAGGACATATTTGTTTTTTTTAAATTAGGGGGTAGAGGTTTTGGAGGGTTCATTTAGGAGTTTCATATTTTGTTAGATAGCTAATAGAGAGAAGTGACCTCTCTTTACCTCCGTGCTTGGTCGACGCTAGCTACTATACGTATAGAGAGAACTCGACATGCTAGCTAGTAAGAAAATGAAGGAACCATTAAGTACACAAGATCTCATGAACATATATACAGAGAGAAGTGACCTCTCTTTCTCCGAGAGATTGGTCGAACAACAAGTTTTCGTATATCTATCCGATGCTACTAGCTACATATATACAATATAAGCTCTCTTACAAACCCTAACATCTAAGGTCTATATCAATTTCCACATGGTATTCTCCGGCTTTATGTATGATGTGGTCAAGAAAGAATCCCGTCAATTCCTTTTGAATTCCTAGTATGCG
The DNA here is from genome assembly GCF_018294505.1 of Triticum aestivum. Lineage (NCBI taxonomy): Eukaryota > Viridiplantae > Streptophyta > Magnoliopsida > Poales > Poaceae > Triticum > Triticum aestivum. The sequence goes on along the minus strand of NC_057795.1, from coordinate 561,456,790 downwards.
ATCATGTGGTAGGAGTTCATCCCGCATCTGCCACATCTAATTTTATATATATATATATATATATATATATGAATGAAACTCAATACAAATGATGGTAATAAAATAAAATTGTGAATTTTTTTGTCTACCTACATCATATTGTTTTTCAGAGTAGTCCCGCTTAGAGGTCGTCGCGTTGCAGATGAGCTCGCAAATGTAGTATGCACAAAAATTATTCTCGGCTTCCTGCCACAAGCAATTTACGAGAAATATAGTTCAATCAAATTGATAAACAAGCATGCTAAATGGTATTGATGAAACTAGCTAGAATCAATGGAATTTGCGCGGAACTAGCTAGTAGTACTTACTTTCGGGTGTGTAAATTGCAGCTCCGTCGGTAGTCTCGGAACAATTACGGTGAACTCTTTCCAAACTCTGCCAGACAAAGAGAATAATTACTTGATATCAGGAAATGAACAAAGTTACCGATATGGTGCGATAATGATCGATTGAACTTACTTCTGGAGCATATCAGTCATGTCTGCATACTCCTGTGGATCTTTTCCTCTCGAGTCTAAGACAGTTACTAATCCCCATTCAAGCTTAATCTCTAGCAGAATAAAGTGGAATCTGCGCGCGCATGCATAACTCATCAACTACATTACTATAATTAACCTTGAGTAAGGGGAACCGAATATGCACAAGATAGTAACACTCACTTGAAGTTGTAAGGAAAGAGTATTTTATTTTTGTTTTGATTTTTAAGCAATGATTGTAGCAAGTTGTCCTCGCTATCTATGACTCTCTATTTGGCCATCCATTCATGTATGATATTTGGGTTGATGAACCCAATGTCATAGATTTATGCTTTTCTGCATTTGACGATCTTCAACCTGCATAATATAGTGAGGACAATTATATATACATGCAATGAAAGAGCTGAGCTATATATAGAGACTTAATTATAGAAGTAGTACTTAGTGACAATAGCAAGTCATGAGTGTTTAGTCGAGGGCCATTCGATTGTATAACTGGAATAACTTGTAAAATTCAACAGACAACAGATCAATTCCAACAAGGTCGTGCTCCTCTTTAACTCTCAGCATCACAGTATCTTCCCAGACTGGCTGCAGATTTTCATGTACCATTCATGCAATCTTCGCATCATCATTGTTAGAGGCAGATGATCAGGTTTGACGAGAGGCTTCCCGTACTCGTATTTGAAATCGTCCGCCTCCATTGTTTCAAACTCTACATCATCGGTCAGGTAATCAGCAGGATTGGTATCTGGAACCATCCCCGGATGATTAGTGATGATATCACTAGACACCTTGAGCAGGGGGCACGAATCCTTCGCCTGTTCGCTGACCTGGGGATTTTTTCCCAATTCTTCGTTCTGCTAACCTTGCATCACTGCAAATACTTCCCGACCGCTCCGTTTTCTTATATGTCCTTTTAATAGTGCGCACATAGTTGGAATCCGACGGAGGCGATGGTGGTTGCCGGTTCTATATCCGCCGTATCTCGTAGTAGGTGTCCTAAGCTAGGCGTCTTGGAGCGATGGTAACATGGACACGGGATTTTACCCAGGTTCGGGCCCTCTTGATGGAGGTAAAATCCTACATCCTGCTTAGGGCTGGAAAAAAGCTCGAAGCTCACGAGCTAAACGAGTAGCTCGTGACTCAGCTCGAATTGACTCGAACTCGAACAATAACTAGTCGAGCCGAGCTTTAGTTTAAGATCGTTTGCATGATGAGTTAAACGAGCCGATCTCACAAGTACTCTTATAACTCGCTAGGCTCGGTAAAAGAATTAGTGTTTCTTGATGGGTAGTAAAACACAGCCACTAAACACCTTGCGTCTAAGCACAAGGCCCAACCGCTCAAGGCCTAGTCACCTAGGAGGCTCACACGTACATGACCATATATGTCCATCTTAAATTCCCTGTTAATCTTTTTGTCGTATTCTTTAGGTTTTTATGTTCATATCTTTAACGAGCTTAACAAGCTAAACGAGCGAGCTCGTGAGTTATACGCGTCGAGCCAATCTTGTATTTGAGCTCGTTATAGTAACGAGTCGAGTCGAGCTAGCTCGTTAATGAAACGAGCTTTAGCGAGTCGAGTCGAGCTAGCTCGACTCGGCTCGAATTCCACCCCTAATCCTGCTTTTGATTATATTGATATGGGTGTAGTACAAAGTACATGTATTTACCACGAGATTGTAGTAATGAATATGAGATGTCTATTGACTAGCCTGGCCTCGGTTATATAAGACACCGGAGGCCTAGGGTTTTAGGAGAGTGCTTGTCTTGGGCGCCAAGTCTTGTGGAGTCTTACTTGTATGCGGCAGGGGTTGTTCGAACTAGCCCATGAGTAAACGGCCCTGGGGGTCTTCGGCCCAATCCAAGAGATCGGGAGACGACGTGGTGAGTACCCCCTAGTCCAGGACACCGTCAGTAGCCCCCTAAACCAGTCTCCAAGTTGGGGACGCTCCTCGGTTCTTCCGAACTGCTCTTCGTCTTCGGTTGTCGGTCTTGAAAAGTGGTTCAACAAATCTTCCCATCATCTATCTTGAGGATTGCCGAGCTAAATTTGAAGAGTTTATACGTCGGGTATCCGAGGAGCCCTTTAAGTCTTCTGCCTTGTTATTTTTATGCCACGCCTTGGGTTTGAAGTTGTTCCCGTGCGGCGGTCTCCTCTCGCATCCGAGCTCCAACGCCGGACTATGTCCAAGCTCCAACGCCGGACTATATCCGAGGTGTCATAGATCACCTTGGTTCAAAATAGTTGAAGGAGCTTAGCCGAGCTTAATGCTGGAAATACCCTCTATGGAGCCAGCCACTTGCAACCGAGCTTTATGCCAGACTGCTTCCGGGGTGTCTTTTGTAGTCGAGCACCAACGTCGGACTGTATCCAAGGTGGTGCACCACCTCAGCCATGGGCTGATTTTTATGAATTTAATTCCGAATTGTGCAATGTAATCTCTGCCGAGATGTATAGCCAGTAGCCCTCAAGGTGCGTGTTGCCCTAATATCCGGGATGCACCTGAAGGAAAAAATCAAACCGCTGCCCCCAGCAGCTCCCGAGACTCAGGTTGATTCATAAAATCAGCATGAGGATCAATTCCCAGCTCGGCAGCATACTTAGGAATAGAACACACAGTGTAATATATTAGAGGAAATAGTGATCGATGAACGGGCCCTTGAAAGAGGGTCTTGAGAAGTTGCCGTAATATATTAGCTTGATACCGTATAGGTCCAGATGGTACCTATTGTTGTCCGAAGATGCGTTTGCCCATAGTTCGGTCAAGCCAAACACTAAGCACTTTGAATTTTCTGCATTGAATAGGCAATGCAGTAGCCCCCGAGACACTGGTCGGGTGGCAACACCAGATCAGGGGATCAGTGTGCCCCTTTAATATTAGTAAATGATAAGCCCGAAGCCCAATAGCCCCCGAGCCTTAATGTGGGCACGAGTGGCCGAATTAAGGATCGATACCCAGAGTAAAATCACGAAGTATGTGTAATCATTCTATGTATCCAAGTACTCCACATCATTAATGCTCGGATCCGCATTGTATAAAATTTTGTTGGCCGACCATCTGCTTCCATCTCCTCGGCCAGTAGCCGAGGAGTGTTTGTTCTACTTTATAAAGCCTTTATGAGGGCAAAGATTTACGACAAACAAGGCAATCCGGCCATACGGTTTTATAAACAAAGGTACACAGAGAGATATGTTATATTACTTTTTAACGTAAGAAACATCTTCCAAAGAAAATAGTCCCGCTATCGGTTCCTTTCTTTGGGTTGTCATGCTAAGCATGAGCATGAAACCTCAGCTCCGATCAATGTGGGAGGAAAATATTGAGGATTTAGTTCGGGGAAAGTTCCTGAACTCTATGATATTAATGAACCAAAAAAATTCACTTCCATCGTTGCCGACCAATGTGATCCTTTAAGATTGCTAGCTTTCGGCTTCACCCAGTCTAAGGTACTAACTCGGATGACCCGGTAGTAACAATCATAGAGGTGCTCCCTTTACCACCTAGCCGAACAATCGGGAACGTAGGGGTAAGCACAGGAGCCAGGCAATCCAGCTTGGCCAAAATCTTAAGTCAAATTGATGCATATTTATGACTTTATAACGATGATTATGGAAGGCGGCCCTTGTATATTAAATACAAATGCCAAAGATATGTTCATTTTGACTCCATTGCAGTCGTTTATCAGTTGAAAGTGGCCCATCGTCAGCTTCTACCCCATTGTAGATACTACGCAGGGTGTTTCTGCAATAACCAGACAACCCTTAGCCGACGTATCGGTGCCCGAAGGCAGTTGTGTTAGCAGAAATGAGGCAATCGGATATGCGGGCTTTATAACTTTCACGTAGTCATAGGAGCTTAAACTTGGGAGGCCATCTACTAGCCCGCGGTTAGTGTTTGGCGACAGCAAGATCAAGCCGTTAACACTTTGGCCAATGCTATGAATGGCCCATCATTTAACACGGGGTAACGCCTATCGATCTTTATAGTTTAATACAGTCATCGGATCACTGACCAGTTTACGCTTATTGTGACAGTCAGTTTTCGGCTTTCTCCATTGGGGCGCTTAACCATGCTAGATGGAAGCACAATCGCAGTGGTTCTCCATTTGTGCACCTGGCCGAACAAAGCAGAACATAGGCGGCAAGCACAGGAGCCGGGTAACCCAACTATTAACTGAAGACACAATTTGAAACTAATGCATATATATAGCAATATCCGAGAATTTTTTTGCCGAATCCCTAAAGGTGTCCGGCGTTGCACTGCGAGACTTATGTTGGAAACACACAAATTTTTTAAAAGTGTCATAGGCTTGGAAAACCAAAAACTTCTGTAAAAACAAGTCATTCGAATTAGATCAAGTGTTCGGTGCCAAATCGAAAATTGGTCTTAGAAAAAAATTGTGCTTCTGTCGTGCTTTAACATGACACATCCTATCTCAAGACTTCAAGCGGGTCAGCCTACGGCTTCAACCTCCTATCCCGAAGGCGGAGTACTACTTGTTAGGCCAGTTTAGCAAACTAAACTCTAGCGGCTTTGAGAGAGAAATTAGACTCCTCAGCTATTGACCACACACTCGCGTCGAAAAGGGGGTGATAGAAAAAGACTTTTCAACGTCTAAGAAGAAAACACTTATTATAAAATGGCTCATGTAAATTTAAGAGCCCCCAAGTGACTTGGGTAAAAGAATTTTATGTACAATGATTGTATGTACAGAAGTACTAATATCATATATGTGTTCACCCGAACTTTAAACGCGTCTTAATCGACCGTCGGCTTCTCCCTCTTGGGTCAAGGGCCGAAAAGTGCTATGTACTCCACCTGTCGAGAATATCGACGGTGTTTCCGATAACTAGGCAATTAGGCCATAAGGCTGTAACAGACAAAGCGCGCTCGGGAAACTTATGCTATATTACCGACGAAGTGTAAGAAGCATCTTCGAAGAAAATAGTACCCCCACCGATACCTTTCTTCGGTTGCTCATTGTTACTATGAGACTTGTGCAATAGATTTTTTGTACTCATGAGTTTCGTTGTGTGCCGACCATAATTGAAAACAATAAGAGCGCTAGCTTTCGGCTTCACCCAGTCTGAGGTCCGAGCTCGGATGACTCGATCGTGACAATCGCAAAGGTGCTCCCTTTACTCACTGGCAGATGGCAAAGACCTTCTTTGCCGTCTACCATTTGTTTGCCATTAGCTTCTTGGTAGCTAATGGCAAAGACCTTCTTTGCCGTCCGCTAGCTGACGACAAAGAATTGGCAGATGGCAAATTCCCTGATTCCAGTAGTGATCGGGAACGTAGGGGTAAACACACGAGCAAGGCAACCCAGCTTGCGGAACACTTAAGTCAACATGGTGCATATTTTGGCGTAATACACGGACAAGGAACGAAGCCATACAAGTATAATCATATGCAAGAGGAAAGACTTCATAAAGGAAGCCCCAAGTAAACGGGGTTTTTGAATTTGTGTGTCACAAACAAAGTTTTGACAAGAAAATTTTCTAAAACAACTTTTTGCCAAAAAGGTATAATGCTTGGTCGAACCGAACAAAATTTAAAACTGGAAGTTTTTGAGCATGAAAGCGACTTAGCTGGTTAATGTGCTCGGTGTTGATGACACTGGCCGAGATTGCGGCGGGATGAAGTCCCAACCCCCAAGCCGGTCCCGAGATGGCCGAGTGAGGATTTCGGCATTCCGAAGCGGTGACAAAGCATGATCGATGTGGCGAGGCGAAACTCGTAGTTCGGCCGAGGCGATGGAGCAGGCCAGTAGTGTGAGGCCGAAGTCCCCCGAGTGGATTAATAAAGCGGTGGCGAAGGCCCTAATCCAGCCGAGTTGATGCGGTAGCTCGGAGGGGTGACATCAACATGCCACGTCGGTACGGCGTGGTGATAGCGATGCCCCACCCAAATCCTCTGTCTGCACACATAAAATGGTGCGAGCCAGAAGTAATAAAAAATAAATAAATAAATAAAAATTCTTCTACTTAATTCATTTAAGTGAAGTATGGCCTGAGCGCTGGGTCGTCCCGACAGAGTGGCTGCGCGAAGATGCTGACACGAAAATGCGCAGCGAGGCGATGCCACAACTTGATCGACGCGGGGAGGACGACGACATTGTCTTGCCGAGGTGTTAGCATGGCCCAACCTAAATAGTTTGCCTGCACACACAAAGTAGTGCAACCAAGAAATAATAATAATGAAAAGAAAGGTGCATAGTTAATTTATGCGAAGTGAAAAAGTTTGGTAAATATGGCCTGAACGCTGAGGCTATCTTGACGGTGCGATGGCGTCGTGGCACGGAGATGTCGGTGAAGGTCGGCCTGCCCAGGCGACAGCGAGAGGCTGGCCGGACCGGTACAAACGTCGATAGAATTTCTCTGCCAAAATAATGCAGTACATGCCAACAGAAAATATTCTGGGTATATTAACGCTAAATGAATAATTTGGAAAAATAAAACCTGAACACTAGCATCAACGACTATAGCGGACCGAAGCAAACGGACGAATTGGTCCGTGCCGAACATGCTGCAATGCCAGTCCTCGATGTGCTTAGTAGCACATTTATTCTGTATATTTGTCAGTAGAAGAGAACCAGCGGTCGATTACGTAGGTATTGAATTAAAAAGAAAACAAACAAATCTCCCTGTGGTGTGCTGCCTTCGAGCCGAGCTCTCATCAGTGCACTGCGCCACACTATCTCTTCGGCCGGATTACCATGGGCCGGATTAAGTCCGGATCCGATGTATCGCCAAGCTGCGGACGCGAACATAGGCCGTACTGCGATTGATGTCTTGTGAGGCAATTAGCAGATGATGTAGTAATCAACATCAAATCCAAATCAAACAAGGCGGAGGAGTTCTAGCATCTCACGCGAGTGTTAGCAAATAGTCCAAGTAGTACTAGTACTCATGGCAGGGTAAAACCAATCAATCTAATACGTGCAATATGCACGAAAGACAGACCACTAACCGAAGGACTGCCATTAAACAATAGTATAAAGAGAAACGGAAGGATGGAATATCTCCCTGTGTATCGCGCCATCTGAGCCGGGTTGTTCCAGGCTCCTCAGAACGTGTGTGGGTGAAGCCAGCGCTCAGCCGACCAATATATTGCTGGTGTTCGTACGTTGCCGCCACACGGTCCTCGGCCGTGTGGATTTTTAGTGCTTAACCGCCACCAGCGCAAAGGAAATTCCTGATCTAATCTAAAATCAATCTCAAACAAACTTAATTAGATTGCCTACAAACGTGGTTGCAGCCGTTAGAACTTCAGATGACACTTGGACAGATCAAGTAGTACTTAATAGAACCAGTACTAGGGTTAAATTGATCTCTACTTCACATAGGAGAGAGTACTGGTACTATGGAGAACAAAACCGCGTTGGATGCTTAGATTGGGTAGCTTTTACCAGCCAACATGCCCATGAATCCGTGCACCCATGTGCTTCGTATGGTCTTTCTCGATGCTGCCCTCGGGCATTTGTCTGAAGACACATGCATGCTAACTGTGCGCGCACCCCAGCCTGCCTTCATCGGATCTTGCGCAAAAATCACCGCCGCCATCGAGACAAAAACTGATCTGCAAACAGAATAGCAAGGCCGTAGAAACTATTCACAAAGGAATCAATTTATTCCACGTGAATTCAACTGAAAGATATAACCTGATCATCCCATCGATCCGCGGCGATCACCCAGCAGGCTCTCAATGAAAGCATCAATGTCGGTTCTATATCCGGCGTATCTCGTAGTAGGGGTCCTAAGCTAGGCGTTTTGGAGCGATGGTAACATGGACACGGGATTTTACCCAGGTTTGGGCCCTCTTGATGGAGGTAAAACCCTACATCCTGCTTTTGATTATATTGATATGGATGTAGTACAGAGTACATGTATTTATCACGAGATTGTAGTAATGAATATGAGATGCCTATTGACCAGCCTGGCCTCGGTTTATATATGACACCGGAGGCCTAGGGTTTTAGGAGAGTCCTTGTCTTGGGCGCCAAGTCTTGTGGAGTCTTCCTTGTATGCGGCAGGGGCTGTCTGAACTGGCCCATGAGTAAACAGCCCTGGGGGTCCTCGGCCCAATCCAAGAGATCGGGAGACGACGTGGTGAGTACCACCTAGTCCAGGACATCGTCAGTGGTCGCTTCAGGGCATCGATAGTCCATTTCACTTTCACCGGATCTACTGTTTCCTTAGGAGGTGGAGGTTTCCGTGCAAAATGGTCCCTCACTTTGGCACGACAGATGTCCTCGTTTTCCTTGTCGGTCCTCTCATATGGTAACTTTTCCGGAGCCTTAAGAGATGGACCCCTTCACCTTCAGATGAATCTCCCCTTCACCTGTAGGGTTGTCAAGCTCCAGCTCATGAAATCTCTCTATTATTTCATCCACCGTCACAACATCACAGCCATATGGAATCGTACGACAGTGAAAAGTTCTGTCAGCTAGAGGAGGTGCAACAAAGCCGAGATCCGCCTTCAAAGTTAGGTTCTGGCATTTCGTCATAAGCTCGCAATGTTGAGCCTTCGTGATAGTATCCATAGGGTAGCGAGGAGCCACGAAATCTGGCTGGGCTAGTGATACGTCTCCAACGTATCTACTTTTTCTCACGCTTTTGCTCTTGTTTTGGACTCTAATTCGCATGATTTGCATGAAACTAACCCCGGACTGACGCTGTTTTTAACAGAACTATCATGGTGTTGGCATGGTATCATCATTTCACCCACATAGCATGTTCTAAAAAGTTGAGAGGGTTACGGCAAAAACTGGATACACTTCATGTGCAAAATGGACAATCGAAAACTCATCTGTTATAAAGGGATTTCATTTATTTGAACTTATTTGAACTCCAGACTTTTTGTGTGTTCAAAATGCACCATTCAAAGCCGCATCATCAATTTTCAACCCTTTCTGACTTTATTTGCTATTTTTCATGCATTTACTGATTTTTTTGGAGCTAAATGACCCTCAAATTGAAAAGCACTTCAAATGAACTCTGAAAAGGTTGCAAGTTGGCATGGTATCATCATTTCACCAGCATAGCATGTTTTAAAATGTTGAGAGGGTTACGACAAAAATTGGATGCACTTCGTGTGCAAAATGGACAATCACTTTCGAAGTATCAAGGTTTCGGACGAAAACTCATCTGTTACAAAGGGATTTCATTTTTGTACTTCTTTGAACTCCAAACTTGTTGTGTGTTCAAAATGCACCATTCAAAGCCACATCATCAATTTTCAACCCTTTCTGACTTCATTTGCTATTTTTCATGCATTACTGATTTTTTTTGAGCTAAATGACCCTTAAATTGAAAAACACTATAAATGAACTCTGAAAAGGTTGAAAGTTGGCATGGTATCATCATTTCACCCAAATAGCATGTTCTAAAAAGTTGAGAGGGTTACAGAAAAAACTGGATACACTTCGTGTGCAAAACGGACAATCTCTTTCGAAGTATCAGGGTTTCACAGGAAAACTCATCTGTTACAAAGGGATTTCATTTATTTGAACTTATTTGAACTCCAGACTTTTTGTGTGTTCAAAATGCACCATTCAAAGCCACGTCATCAGTTTTTCAACCTTTTCTGACTTCATTTGCTATTGTTCATGCATTTACTGATTTTTGGAGCTAAATGACCCTGAAATTGAAAAGCACTTCAAATGAACTTTGAAAAGGTTGAAAGTTAGCATGGTATCATCATTTCACCCACATAGCATGTTCTAAAAAGTTGACTGGGTTACAACAAAAACTGGATAAACTTCGTGTGCAAAATGGACAATCTCTTTCGAAGTATTAGGGTTTTGGACGAAAACTCATCTGTTACAAAGGGATTTCATTTATTTGAATTTATTTGAACTCTAGACTTTTTGTGTGTTCAAAATGCACCATTCAAAGCCACATCATCAATTTTCAACCCTTTTTGACTTCATTTGCTATTTTTCATGCATATACTGATTTTTTGGAGCTAAATGACCCTCAAATTAAAAAGTACTTCAAATAAACCCTGAAAAGGTTGAAAGTTGGCATGGTATCATCATTTCACCCACATAGCATGTTCTAAAAAGTTGAGAGGGTTAGGAAAAAACTAGATGCACTTCGTGTGCAAAATGGACAATCTCTTTCGAAGTATCAGGGTTTCGGACGAAAACTCCTCTGTTACAAAGGGATTTCATTTTTTGTACTTATTTGAACTCTAGACTTTTTGTGTGTTTAAAATGCACCATTCAAAGCCACATCATCAATTTTCAACCCTTCCTGACTTTATTTTTCTATTTTCATGTATTTAGTGATTTTTTAGAGCTAAATGACCCTGAAATTGAAAAGCACTTGAAATGAACTCTGAAAAGGTTGAAAGTTGGCATGGTATCATCATTTCAGCCACATAGCATGTTCTAAAACGTTGAGAGGGTTATGGACAAAACTGGATGCACTTCGTGCGCAAAATGGACAATCTCTTTTGAAGTATCAGGGTTTCGGACGAAAACTCATCTGTTACAAAGGGATTTCATTTATTTGAACTTATTTGAACTCCAGACTTTTTGTGTGTTCAAAAATGCACCATTCAAAGCCACATCATCAATTTTCAACCCTTTCTGACTTCATTTGCTATTTTTCATGCATTTACTGATTTTTTGAGCTAAATGACCCTGAAATTGAAAAGCACTTCAAATAAAGTCTGAAAAGGTTGAAATTTGGCATGGTATCATCATTTCACCCACATAGCATGTTCTAAAAAATTGAGAGCGTTACAGAAAAAACTGGATACACTTCATGTGCAAAATGTACAATCTCTTTTAAAGTATCAGGTGTTCGGACGAAAACTCATCGTCACATTAAAACCAAAGTACATTAGTGATCAAATGTTATTACTGAAAAAATAAATACATAAAGTTCATACATAGTTTTTATTGAACAACATATAGCTCTCTAGAGAATCTAATTAAATCATACATTGTAACTATGTAAAACATTTCCATGCAACAACATATGCGATCATAATCGCAACTAAGGTAACAATTGATCCAACGGCATAATGATACCAAGCCTTAGTATGAATGGCATATTTTTTAATCTTCCTAATCTTCAAGCGCATTTTATCCCTCTTGATCTTGTGATCATCGAGGATATCCGCGACATGCAACTCAAATGCCATCTTCTCTTCCTCTGTTCTTTTCAATTTTTTCTTCAAGTAATCATTTTTTTTTCAACTAAATTTAACCTATCGACAAGAGGGTCGGCTGGAATTTTCCGTTCACATACCTCCTACAGAAAACATCTATGTCACGTTGGTTGGCATAATTTTCATAAACACTAAATGAAATAAATAGTTATAAAAGATAGTATATACCACATATGAATCGTAGATAGGACGAGGGCCGATGGGGGCGGATACGAAAACCATCGCACTCTATAATAACAAACAATAATAAAAGTAAGAAAATTATACAAGTAAGAATTTTTTTTCTTTTAGAAAGAAGATAAGAACAAGAGGCTCACCATGGTGGTTCCTGCGACGAGATCGGCGCGGGCGATCGACGGCGATGAGGACGGGGACGGGACAGGACGGACCGCCAAACCTAGACAAATCTTGAGGAAAATGGAGTTTGGACAAGAAGCTTCGAGAGGAGAAAGCTTATAAAGTGTGGCTCGGCCATTTCATCGAACACCTCATGTGCATAGGAGGTGAGCTAGAGCACCACAAAGCTCTCCCAGTGCTGGGCAAAAAAACTGAGCAGTGCACTGCTCTGCTCACGTGCAAGGTATATATAGGCCTCTATTTGGTCCCAGTTCCAGACACAAACAGGAACTAAAGGTTGTGGGTCAGGAGCAAGGCCCATTGGTCCCGGTTCGTGTCTGAAACCGGGACCAAAGGGGTCGGACGAACCGGGACCATTGGCCCTCGAGGCCCGGCCTGCCGCCTGGCCTCACGAACCGGGACTAATGCTCCCATTGGTCCCGGATCGTATGAGAACTGGGATTGATGCCCTCTTCAGACCTGGACCAAATTCCTGTTTTCTACTAGTGTACCTACAAAAAAATGATAGCACTATTTTAATTTAATTGATTGAGGTTTTCGTGAATAACTTGTGAGGTAACCATATTCCAAACACCTTACCGAGCGTTTTTAGATTGTCTAATTGCATTGGCTTTTTGAACTTGCACTTTGGGTGTCGGAGTTGGCAACACAATTCAGCGTATGATAGCTCGCACAACATTTTATAGATAATGGTTTACTGTATGTTGGGTCATCCTCGTATGCAGGTCGTTCCCGGCTCAACCTCGCGGGGATGTCACTGCCTGCCGCCTCGTCTTGTCTCCGCCTTCGACTCTACTCCTGGCCGCATGGTAAAGGGCGAGTCCAACCTGTTAGAATAAATCTGAGGCATACCGTCGATCATCCGAAGACCAAACAATCACACGAGCACGACACCGAGATTTGTTAACGAGGTTCGCCGATATGGCTACATCCCCAGGGCCTGACTACGGGCGCTCCTCCCCGTGACACCGTCACAATACCGCACCCGGTCGCCCTGGACGCCGGCACATGCCGCCGGCTTCCCCTGCGTTCCGGTGCTATTATGTTGGCATAGGTTACATCGTGTGTCTACCCTCGCTATATAAGAGAGGCCTAGGATACAAGTGTCCTACTAGGACACAACTCCACATCCTATGTAAACACGATACAACTACAAGTCCAACTGTAACCTACCTTATACACTATATTCGACACAACTCTAACACAACCGTGAAACTTTGCTGAAAATACAAGGTGGTGGATGGACTTCACATGCCTAGAGGAGGAGTGCTTGCAGGTTATGGCATCTGTCGAGGAGAGGAGGCCATTGGCCGAAGAGAAGCTTCTTTTCGTCAAGGGGGAGGGTTGAGGATCATAGCCGAGGCAGGGGTGCTCATGCTCATGGATGTTTCATTGAATGACATGGCAAAACAATATTTTGAGCAAGCTTGTCGTGAGATTGTGGTCACACCAAAACTGCCATTCTCCATGTTGCCAAGATCGATGTACCTGGTAAGTGGAAGTCAGAATGCAGTTGCTTGATCAATGCTCAATGTTGCCCCCTGTTTCTTCTTGGTGAACTTTTTTTTGCACTGATTGAACTATGTTGTGGCTTTCGGTACATTTCGTGAACATGTGTGACTGAATTTCATTCCGTGCATTAACATTTAAATGTTATTAAAATGTATGCATTTGAACCATAAAAGAATTATCAAAATCTTATTGTAATGAAGTGGAAATGAGATTTACATGTGCAATGGGATGAGACAAATTGCCAAAGAAAAAGATTAGAGGTTAAGTTTAGAGCATCTCTAGTCGATCCCCTCAAAGGCTATAGAGGAGTAAAATTTTCATTTTACTCCTCTAATCAGCACCTAGCCAAAGTAGTAAACGGAATAGTGGAGTAAACAATTTACCCCCGCCTTCTAGTGGGCGCCTAAGAAAACTCGACCATGACCGCGTGGAGTAAACTTTCTTGCCTGTCTCGCACCTCCCCACCACCACTGCTTCTTCGTTGGTGCACCTCTCCCGGCGATCGTCCACCAGCCCTGCCGCTATCTCGCCGCCTCCCTTGGCCCTCCCGCCTTTCTGCCCGAGTTTGAGCCCTTCGCCGGTCGTCACCATTGCCAGAATCAAGGTGAAACACCGTCACCTTGACCGATTCGTCGGAGTTCTCTCGGATATTGTTCCTCGTTGGCAGCCGCTGTATCAGACTGGGATTACACACCCTTGCAGGTCATTCCCACGCGTCGCCGCCCGCTAGCCTGGCCTTTACGTCGCTGGCCGGCCGGTGCATTGCAAGTGTTTGACAGTTTGCCTAGGTTTGTTTTTTTCTTTCATTTTGCTTTTTTTTGTACAATCGAATTGAACCCGAGTTCAAGCTTAGAAGCAAAGATGCGAATAGATAAGTGCAAGTCCTCTCATGAAGCGCATTGCGGCTGTTTGAGTTTTGACATGTGGGTGTTCGGCCGATTTAATTGACAACTATGTCCGCATTGGAGAAGACACAATGTTGAAGGTCGTTCAAACGTTCACAAAAGTCGTGATGTGGCGAAAGATGTGGAGAAAACCTTCAATGTGCTTTAGAAGGGCTTTGCAATCATTCGTGGACCCGCCGAGTACTGGAGTCCAAGGTTTTATGGCAAATCATGAGTTGTTGCATGATTCTGCATAACAAGAGTCCTGTTAGTGATGTACGTTGAAGCACATCGTAGGATCGAGAACTAACAAGTTTGATACCCAGCTCCAAGAAGATCTCCTTGAGGATCATTGACATCTTCATAACACTTCCTAGTTGTGTTTTTACCATGTTATTTGCTTCATTTGGACCATTCGGTGTGTTTGAATTTAAATAATTTGGTTTATAAACTATATTCTTGATTTGCTTGAACCTTCATTATTATGTTTAGTTTTTATATGTGTGCTAATATGTAGTTGCAACGTAAACTAGAGTTGAATAAGTTAAAAAAATACTCTCTTATATTTAACAGATCGGCTAGGTCCTGTCAGAATTTAATGAAGTAAAACTAGTCCACTAAACTTTACTCGGCTGGATATTCCTCTACTTTTTATGAATCGGCTAGAGATGTTCTTAGAGATCGATAAGAAACTAGCCTCATATTCTGAATTGTTTGGGAGTTCAATTTTGAGAATCCATTAGAATGGCCTGCAATCATGTTTTTGTGGACACGCAGCAACTTCTTTTTTGCATCTCAACACACTTTCATTAACTTATAACATAATGTTTGCAGTAGGAATAAAGTTAAACCGGCCACATGCATCTTCTCCTAGTAAGACTTTTTTTTTTTTGAAAAAGAGGCTTACCCCCGGCCTCTGCATCCGAAAGATGCACGCAGCCCTAGTAAGACTAGCTTGGCCGGCACAAAGATATGCCAATTGATTTGCTTCGCACCCTACATGTGAACCAAATCAAAACCCTGAAAACCATCAGATATAGCTTCACTTTTCATCAGGATGAAGGAAATTTCCTTCACCCCTGTTTTTCCATAGGTCCACAACACCTTTAGCGTCCGTTTCAATCACCACATTCTGAATCCTCATGTCACAAGCTAGCCTTACTCCATCCCTCACCGCATAGGCCTCCGCCGTAGGTGCATTTGGTGCTTTGCTGAACCCAAAGAGCTCGAGCACGGATCAAGGCTCCGTCATGCCCACGAACACCAACCCCTGTAGCAGCAGCACGGCCTGGTTTCGTGGAACCATGCATCAACTTTAACCTTCATCGTATTCAGTAACGGTGGTCTCCGGTGAGCAGGTGAACCAGAAGCCGTAGGTATTTTCTCCTTTCCGGTAATTGACAGACAGATCCATTGTGACATCAATGGTGACACCAATGGTTCCCTTTCGCCATGTTCAACTGCTCTCCCTCCGGGAAGAACAAACGGACGAGGCTCCAGCAACCAGGAATGTTCACGTTACGCGTCGAAACAGTACTCTTATACCGCATAGGGAAGGAGGACCGGCGTGACCCGCTCGACCATGGCACGTACGCTTTGCCCTCTTTCAGCCAAGGCAATGGTGGACGCGTTGATGCCTTGGCACGCCTAGCACGAACAAGGCAATGGCGCCAACGGTGAGATATTCCCGACGCCCCACTCCTGCACGCCGGTCGAGTTTCCTCGCACCTTCCCGGCCTCCTCGGCGTCCCTCTCCGTTCAGTTCGTCATCAGCATATAAACGCGCCCTCCGCCCTCCGCCACCGCACCGGCCGGGAAGAGAACACGAGCGAGAGCGGCGAGCTACTGAGCTAGGCTAGGCATTGCCACCACATCCGACCAACAGCGAGCGGGAGAAGCCGGCCGGCTTAGCTAGGTCAGGGGAGGCGATCATCTGAGGCAGCATGGCGAGGCGGCTCTGGGCGCTGCTGCTGGTGCTGCTCGTCCTGGCCGCGCAGTTCCAGGGCGGGTGCTACCGCGGCGGGAGGGGCGGAGGAGGCTCGCGGGGGAGGAGCGGTGGCGGGAGGGGAGGCGGCTCGCGCGGGAGGAGCGGAGGCTCCGGCCACCCGGTCATCATCGGCCACCACCACCACCACCATGATAACGAGCCGCACAGTGACAGCGCCGCGGCTGATCCGCGTGGCCGTGGCGTCTCGAGGCTCTCCGTTGCCGCCGCCGCGGCGTTCGTCTGGTGATGCTGATCTACTTCTGCACGCGTAACGTAGGTACAGGGTCGAGCTGCTAGTTGGATTGGCAATCTAGTATTGGTCGATCGTCTAGTAGCCAGTGGTAGTATGGTTGATCGATCGCAGTGTGTAAATTAAATCTAGGTTGGGGAGTGGACTGGTGGTTTAGTCGTGCTAGCTACTACTACTAGTTTAGGCGTGGTCCGTTGATCTGTGGATGATGTGTAAGTATCAGTCGGAGGAGTGAAGTCTGTTTTGAACCTTGAGATTGTAAAATGTGACGTAAATGAATCCTCAAGTCTAAATCCTTGAAGTTGGTACCCTGTACTTTTCGATCCCGGTCAATTTAAACCTTAAATCCGTTTGGCACACCTGGAAAATAACAAACCTGGCGGAGATCACTGTCCACAGTCACTGACCACCCGGGTCTACATGTCATATTCATCATCTCTCTCTCTCTCTCTCTCTCTCTCTCTCTCTCTCAGCGACTAACGCTAGCCATCAACCGACTACGCTTTTTTACCGGTGCCGGGATTTACCGGTGTGCAATCCACCATCCCTCGATGCTTTTCGATTCGTGCTGATGGACCCCACTAGATCTTTATTCCTTACCCCGTTTCCAGCGTACAAGACTTATACATAGCAAATACGGGATGGACCCCCATGCCGCTGTCTCTTTCCCACATCGAGGTGTCCCCCACCCTCTCCCTCTCGCTAGTTCCATGGCGGCCGCCGGCTATGGCCGCCAGATCCGCCTTCTCCACCAACGTTCGGCACTGGATCCGGCTTCCGTGGCCGGTACCGCGACACACACAAAACCGGCGCGCGGCGCGACTGTACCACGAGGCCGGCGAGGAGCGATGCCGGATCCACTGCCGTGGGCGTTGGGGAGACCTACTCCGGCGAGGTTCCTCGATCCCGCCTACCAGAAGCCCGTCCACCGGCATCTGTGCTGCCCCATGTCATGGCCCGATCTCGATTTGTGCTAGGGTTCGTCGCGAGCCAAGAGGAAAAATGGGGAAAGTGCAAGTATATGCTGGTATATTCTCTAAAGGAGGGATTGTATATATGTTTTGAGCAAGCTCATACAATTCAACGATGCCGCTTACAGGCAAGCGGTGGAGCTTAAAATAGCCCAGCGACAGGGAAGGAAAAGTAACAGTACAACAAAGGGGAAAGCTATAGAAAAAGTAACAGTAGGGCGAGCCACGCGAGCCGTTGGATCCTCCCGAATGCTTGTATCCACGCCGTCCGTTAATTGAAGAACTCGTACTCTTCGTCAGGCCTGACAATGCCGCTCCCTAAGAGCGATCTTGACCTCAAGGAGCTGCTGGTTGCTGGAACCAGCCTTGGACTGTTTGCTTGAAGAAGCCGGGGGAGGTGCGTTTGATGAAATCGGCGTCTTCCCATGATGCATCATCAGGGGGCAAGTTGGCCCATTGTACCAGCCACAGAACAACAGCGACGTTGTTGCGAGGAATCTGGCGCGTCTCCAGGACCAGTACGGGTTCAGTTTGGATTGTGCCATCAGAGGTGATCAAGGGTAAATCTGCACATGGTACTGCCCTTGGCCCGATATGCTTTTTGAGTTGGCTGATGTGGAAAACAGGATGGATGCCCACACCTTCGGGTAGAAGCAATTTGTAGGCTACTTGTCCAATACGAGCAAGAACTCTGAACGGGCCGTAGTATTTGCTTTGTAATTTGATGTGAGAACGGATACCAAATGCATTGAGCATGTAGGGCTGCATTTTGAGGTAGACCATGTTGCCTACTTCCAAACTCCTGTCTACACGCTTGCGGTCAGCATATTTTTTCATTCGAGCTTGAGCAGCAGCCAAATTGGACTTGAGTTGTTGCAGGAAAGCTTGTCTGTCAGTTAGAAATTCCACTGCCTCAGGTGTGATGGCATCAGGCAAACTATACTCACTGATTGCTGGTGGTGGGTAGCCGTACATTGCTTCAAATGGTGTCTTTTGAAGAGAGGAGTGGAAAGAGGTGTTGTACCAGTATTCAGCAAGACCCAAATGTTTGATCCAGCGCTTTGGATGGCTTGATGTCATGCAGCGTAGGTAATTCTCGATGCATTGGTTCACTCGTTCAGTCTGTCCGTCAGACTGGGGATGGTACGATGTACTGTACCGCAGCTCAATTCCCATTGCTTTGAAGATATCTTGCCAGAGTGTGCTTGTGAAGATTCTATCGCGATCAGATACAATTGCCAGTGGTGGTCCATGGAGTTTGATTACATTATCCAGGAAGGCTTGGGCCACGGTTTGCACTGTGAATGGGTGGGCCAGAGGAATGAAATGGGCAAATTTGGACAGCCTGTCAACAACCACAAATATGACATCCATGCCATCAGATTTAGGCAGGCCCTCGACAAAATCCATGCTTAAGTGGGTCCACACCATATCAGGTATGTGAAGAGGGTCTAGGAACCCAGGGTATGGGCAGTTTTCACCTTTGTTTTTCTGACAAACTGGGCATTGAGCCACAAATGAATCCACATCTTGTTTGAGGCCTGGCCAATAGAATATTCTTTTAATTCTCTGGTAGGATGCTTTCCTTCCAGAATGACCTCCAATGGTAGAGGAGTGCAGGGCTTTGAGGAGTTTGTTCCTTAGTGTGCTATCCTTGCCTACATATATTCTTCCCTTATGTCTGATAACTCCTCCATGGAGTTTGTTTTTGTTGACAGTGTGATCAGCAGCTAACAATAGTTGTTCGAGGAGGGTTTTGCAGTGAGGATCTTGTAAGTAAGAGGCCTCCACTTGTTTGATCCACTCAGGAGTGACAATGGAAATTGCTAGGAGAGAATGTTTCCCGGAGAGGATATCTGCAGCAATATTTTCTTTCCCTTTTCTATATTCCAGCTGGAAATTATACTCTAACAATTTGACCATGAGTTTATGCTGAATACTGCTTGTGACTTTCTGATCCGTCATGAATTGCAAGCTCTGGTGATCAGTCCTTATAATCAGCTTGTGTCCAAGGAGGTAATGTCTCCAACGTTTAAGAGCTTCAATAATTGCTAGGGCCTCTTTCTCATATGTTGAGAGAGTGGTGTTTCTTGGGCATAAGGTGGAACTGTAGTAAGCCAGGGGTTGGCTGTTCTGCATGAGTACAGCACCTAGCCCAGTGCCAGAAGCATCAGTCTCAAGAATGAATGGGAGGGAAAAATTAGGGAGCGCAAGTACTGGAGCAGTAGTGAGAGCAGATTTCAACTGTGTAAAGGCAATATCTTGATTTTGAGACCAATGAAAACTGTCTTTCTTGAGCATATCATGTAGGGGTCTTGCTATTGGTCCAAAGTTCTTGACAAACCTTCGATAATACCCACATAGGCCAAGAAATCCCCTGAGTTGTGTTACTGTGGTTGGAGTGGGCCAGTCTGTTACAGCTTGTATCTTGGTAGGATCTGTTGCTACTCCAGAGCTGTTGATGATGTGGCCTAGGTACTCCACTTGAGGGACAGCAAAGTGGCATTTGGACAGTTTGACTTTGAGCTGATGTTCTTTCAAAAGGTCCATGACAATTTGCAGGTGGGAGACATGTTCTGCAAGTGTTTTGCTAAAGACTAGTATATCATCAAAGAACACTAGTATAAACTTCCTGACATATCTGCCAAAGATGTTGTTCATGAGAGCTTGAAAGGTGCCAGGTGCATTGGAAAGGCCAAAAGGCATGACTAAAAACTCGTAGTGGCCAAAAGAAGTTCTGAAGGCAGTCTTTGGTATGTCTTCTTCTTTCATTCTCACTTGATGATAGCCTGACCTTAAGTCCAATTTGGAAAAGACTGTTGCTCCATGTAGTTCATCAAGAAGATCTTCTATTACCGGTATAGGAAACTTGTTTTTGACAGTGGCTGCATTCAATTTTCTGTAATCAATGCAGAGTCTCCATGAGCCATCTTTTTTTCTGACAAGGATTGCAGGAGAAGCAAAGGGGCTCTGGCTGGGTCTTATAACTCTGTTTTTGAGTAACAGATGGATCTGATGCTCCAGCTCATCTCTCTGAGTGTGGGGTACTCTATATGGTCTTGTGTTAGGAGGGTCAGTTCCAGGTGCCAAGGGGATCTCATGGTCACACTCCCTCTTAGGAGGAAGGCCTGCAGGCTCTGTGAAGATATCAGGGTATTTCTCCAATACTTCTTGTACTTCTGGAGGAATAGGATCACTTGTTTTTGTGGTAGGAGAAGTGTCTTGTGCTAGACTGATCATGTAAGCAGGAGCTCCACTGAGCAGAAGCCTATTTAGTGATAAATGATCAATTTCAGTTGCTGCAGACATTGGACCACAAGCGGGAATAGTTACTGGTGTAACTCCATCTTTAAGCAAAGTGAGTTTTCTTGGGTTATAATGGAAGGAAACTGGCCCATGCTTTGCTAGCCAGTCTGATCCTAGAACGACATCATGTCCTGGTAGGTCTAGAATTCTGAAGGAGTGCTGGAACTGTTCTGAATTAGCAGAGAAAGTTGTGGCCGGTATATAGGATCCAGACCATAATTTGCCTCCCCCTGCTACAGTGACAGGTCTTGTACTATCTTTGATAATATTGCAATCAGTTTGGAGTGCAAATTGCAAGCTCATGAAGGTGGCATTACTGCCAGAATCTACTAAAGCAACAGCCTGTCTACCCCCAATAGAGATTAATATTGAGAGGGAATTAACACTATCAGTTTCCAGGGCTTGGAGAGAAATTCTCATGCATTGTTCTTCTGTTGCTGGTTGATCCTCTTCTTCAGTTTCCTCCAACTCCTCTTGTGGTATTGGCTGTTCAGTAGGGTCTTCCCCTGTGAGTACATTTAGTACTGTTGCTTGCTTACATTTATGCCCATGGAACCAGGCATCCCCACATCGCCAACACTTCCCAGGTTCCCTAGCTCTTTGTGTGGTGAGTGGTTGCTTGAAATCATTAGTCTTGTCCTGGACTATGGGTGTTTGTTTGTAGTAACTAGTAGCAGGTCTGCTAGAAGTACTAAATGTTGTGGCTTTTTTCTTTTCCATTGCTCCTTGTTCCAAATCCACAGCAAGCCAATAAGCGTCAGTCAGTGATGCTGGTTTCAATGGTCGAAGTTGATACTTCAGAGTAGATTTGAGGCCATTGACATAGCATTTGACGAACCATTGTTCAGAGATCATGGGGTTTTCCTCCTGTACGTCTGCCATGAGATCTTCAAACTGCTGGGTGTACTCCACAACAGATAAAGTGTGCTGTTTGAGAGTGTTGAAGCGTTCAGTGAGATCATAGGAACTGGATGGAGAAAATCTGTGTAGAATTTCTTCACAAAACTGTGCCCATGTCAATCTTTTCTTAAGGAGACCAGACCTACGGAGCCACACATCAGCTGGTCCAGTAATGTATAATTGTGCCAGTCCCACTCTGTATTCTGGGGGAGCACCAGCCATCTGGAAGTATTTGTCACACTGGCGTATCCATCCTGCTGGGTTCACACCTTCAAAGCGAGGGAATTCTATCTTTGGTCCTTTTGTGATGGATTTGAGAAATTGAGTGCGCATCTCATTTTCGTACTGACCATAAAAATCTTCCCATTGTGTACGCACCAATGGTGGTTGGAAATTGTGGAACGCCGGAGTATGAGCAGTACGGGAAGGAGCAGTAGGTGTGAAATGCCCGGCCTGTACGTCTTGAATTTGACCTTGTGCATACCCCGGTGGAGCCGAGCGTCTGTTGATGTTGATCGCTGGCAAGGTAGGAGGTACTTGTGTTGCTAGCAAGCGAGTCTTTTCTTGTTCAGTAGCTAATTGCTTTCGTAGTTCTGCTGTGGATGGCCTGACTTGTTCCTGTTGTTGCTTTGCTTTGTTAGGATCCTCTTGTTCAGGTGTTGGGGTTGTGGTCTGGGGATTGGATGCAGATGCGCCTGGTGTTCTGAAGGACTTGAGGATGTCAGACATCGCAGCGAGATGGGAGTTCAACGCCGACACAGCTTGCTGTACGCCGTCCATCACTTGTGCCATCGCATCTTGTTTCAGAGTAACAGCATGGACATCCTTGCGCAGGCCCTCAACATCTTCACGCAGCTCTGTTGCTTCCTCTCTGGTCTGCACAACTTCAGCTTTCATCGCGAGCAGATCAGCGACTTCGGCCTCGTCCAGACTCGGCTTCGATCTACCCATGGTGACTGATGGATTCGGAGAGGAATTTTACTGCCGGAGCACCGGTAACCCGAACCGAAAAATTAGTCCACCGCCGCCTGCTGTCCGCGCCGCCCGCGCAGCACCACTCGCTGTCGTCCTGGGATTTGACACTTGAGCAGTGTGCTCAAGCAACCAGACGAACGCCACGAGTTGCCGCTGAATTAGTCTACCGCCACCAACGCCGCCGGTCCACTCCGCCGCCTGCGCCGCCCAAAATCGCCGCCGCCGTCGCCGCCAAAGAAGGGAGGGAAGGGAGGGAGAGTCACCGCTGCCGCCTTCAGAAGGGGGGGAAGGGAGGGCAACTCACGGGAACCCCGCCGATTCGCGGCGCCGCCGAGGAAGAACCTTGCTCATGATACCAATTGTCATGGCCCGATCTCGATTTGTGTTAGGGTTCGTCGCGAGCCAAGAGGAAAAATGGGGAAAGTGCAAGTATATGCTGGTATATTCTCTAAAGGAGGGATTGTATATATGTTTTGAGCAAGCTCATACAATTCAACGATGCCGCTTACAGGCAAGCGGTGGAGCTTAAAATAGCCCAGCGACAGGGAAGGAAAAGTAACAGTACAACAAAGGGGAAAGCTGTAGAAAAAGTAACAGTAGGGCGAGCCACGCGAGCCGTTGGATCCTCCCGAATGCTTGTATCCACGCCGTCCGTTAACTGAAGAACTCGTACTCTTCGTCAGGCCTGACACCCCAGCGGCCATGCTCGCCGTTCGTGGCTCCGTGCAGCACGGGCACCACGACGAGTCGCCACGCACGGTTGTTGCCAGATCTGGCGACTCCAAGCCTGACCGCCATCGGATCTGGTGAGTCATGAATCCCATCTCCCCTAACCTCTCTCCATATCACGATTTCAGTTTTATTTTGCATGATTTCAACATTCCTTGTTTCTCTACCAGATCATCGGCCTCCGCTCCCTCTTCAATTTCAGTTATTTGAATGTTTGTGACAGAGGGCATGTGATACACTTTTTTGGAAGAGAACCAAGAGTGAATAAATTTCAGAAATAAAGTTACAGCTATGTACCTGTGTGTGTAGTTGAGAACCAAGATTGAAATATTTTTTGAAAGAGTTGAAATGATATTTCAGTGAGATATATATTGAAATAGCTATATGTAGTTGCAGGTTGTGAAACTGAGATTTCACTGGGTTGTTCAATTTGTGAAACTAATTTCTCCGAAAAATTATGAAATTACTTCTCTGAAATATATGAAACTTCTATTTCTCAAATCTGTAACTTGTTATCTCAGTGAGATATGTATTGAAATAGCTGTTTCAATATATATTAAAATTGCTTGTGCCACTTTGGAATGTTGAATTTCAATCTTTTTTGAAAAATATGAAATTTTAATAACTGAAATCACCTTTTAAATAAATTGAAATTATATTATCTCACTGTGTTATTTGAGATGAACGGATTTCACTCTATTATTTGAGATAAACATATTTCACAACCCAGTGAAACTGTATTATTCCAGTCTGTGATAATGTTTTATATTTCTCAAAATGATTGAAATATTTTTCGAAAGAGTTGAAATGATATTTCAGTGAGATATATATTTCAATAGCTATATGTATTTGCAGGTTGTGAAACTGAGATTTCACTGGGTTGTTCAAGTTGTGAAACTAATTTCTGTGGAAAAAAATGAAATTACTTCTCTGAAATATATGAAACTTCTATTTCTCAAATCTGTAACTTGTTATCTCAGTGAGATATGTATTGAAATAGCCGTTTCAATATATATTGAAATTGCTTGTGCCACTTTTGGAATGTTGAATTTCAATCTCTTTTGAAAAATATGAAATTTTAATAACGGAAATCACCTTTTAAATAAATTAATATTATATTATCTCACTGTGTTATTTGAAATGAACGGATTTCACTCTATTATTTGAGATAAACAGATTTCACTATGTTGTTTGAAAGAATTGAAATGAAATATTATAATTATTGAAACCGGTTCTTTGAGAAAGTTAAACATCCGTTTATGTGAATGTGTGCAATTAGATTTTTTTTAATGAAAATCAATTTATGAAACTATTGAAATCAGTAAGTTCAAATGATAGGGAATCTGTTTTTTTGGTAAACTCAGTTTTTTCATAGAGTGAAATCGGATTTATAAGTTTTTAAATTCAAATATTAATTTTGAAAGATTTCAAATCAACTTAAAGTGAGAGAGGTCAGGCGTCTGTGTAAAGTAAGCGGAGGAAATGAGATCACGTGGGTGGGCCAGCTGGTCAAATTAGATAGGTGGGCCCAAGCTGGTGAAATATGGTGACTTAAATGAAGAAACCCGTGAAATACACTGATACAGCTTAGACCAATTTTTGAGGTGGCAAGACTCTATTGGCCGTGAGGCCTCCGGTAGATCCCGGCTCCGGTAAAAAGAGGTTTGCGAGCCATCAACTTGTGCCCGTCTGTTTCAGGAGAAGCGATTTGTATACGCGCGTTAGTGAGAATCGATCAAGGCTGTGTACAAGTTGCGGGTAGGCATAGGCAGACGAGTTCTTCGACTCGACGGAGGTCCTTGGAGGTCATGTCGCCGGCGTCCGTGGCCTCGCCGGCAAGCTCTGGCAGCCGCGGCGACCACAGTTGCTGACTCTGTTGTGGGCCCCTACTCGATGTGTGGGCCACGGACACCTGCAGCGTCGAGGATCGTCGCCGGAGGTTCATGCGGTCCCTAGGCCTCCTGGATCTGGCCGTCCTGCTTTACCAGGAGCCGCGTGCGAGGCCCGTGCCAGCGAGGAGATCAATAGTGAGCTCGGGAGGCAGGAGGAGCACTAGGGATGAGCTTGTAGAGGAGGAAGACGACCTGGTGAAGAATGGGACGTCTACGGCATCTGCAAGGTTTTGGTTACCAGTCGAAATTTCAAGATTTCCCATGGTTACCACGTATTTCCGTGCCCCTCGGTAAATCGTCATACCGAGCAAAAAATACCATTTTTTTGAAATTTTTGAATTTAAACACTCGATTTACAGTAAGGTATGTAGGGTCTAATTAATGCAATGAAAGTTGGTTATGGCATGTTGGTAGCAACCTAGTTCCTGTTTTGAGAGGTCTCTGGTTTGAATATTCGTTCATTTTCTTATTTGAATTCAAAATTCAACTACAAAATTCGCTCGAAATATTCTCGGTATTTGTCGGTATTTCTCGGTAACCGTGGTAACCACATTTATCAGTCCCCCTCGGTAAAATTACCTCATTCGGTAACCAAAACCTTGGGCATCTGGAGCTCGTACACAACATGCACAGCTAGCTCGATTATGTATGTCCAAGCAAGATGTGCACGTACACAACGTAAGCCGCCCGTGTCTTGATCGATTCCTTGCTGGAAACAAACAACTAACGCATGCACCCGAGACGTAGCATGCGGCGTAGTATGCGGCTATGCGCCGGCCGCCGCGACGACGCAAGTCCAGCTCGTTCAAGTCGACGGCGAGCCCAACGCACCCGGCGTACTCATGGACGGTCCTGATGCGCGCATCATGGACGAGGCGGAGGTGAGGCCGCGCTGAACCGACGCAGAGAAAGGAGGGATGCATCACCGACCACAAGCTCGGAGGTGTTGGCTCTGTTGTCTTCCTCGCGCTAGCTCGAGCCGAGTTGATGTCCCAGGATATCCGGAAAAATCGACGGGTGCGCCACATGAAAAATATCTAAGGTGCCGTCGAGCTCCGTCCCGGCGTCCTACATGCGCAGCTCCACGCGCTGGCCTGGCGGCCGTGGTCGCTGTACTTGCTATTCCAGGAAGATGGACGCTAGCAGAGAAAAGGGAAGATTGAAGAAGATAAAAAATATGACATATAGGCCCGTGTGGTCAGTGAGAGAAACAACCGATCCTAGTCAGGATTGTCCTTCCAAACAAGTATAGGATCAGTCTAGGGTTTAGAATGACCGGGATGGAGGAGTATAGGGTACCGATTTTACGGATTTAAACGTGGAGGTTCATTTACGTCGCGCTCTACAATCTCAGGGTTTAAAACAAACTTCACTCTAGTCGGAGTCAGGAACCCAATGCTGATCAGTGGATGATGTGTAAGTATCAGTCAGTAACTCAATGCTGATCTGTGAGCGCGCAGCAGCGCCGCTAGTGCCTAATGCCGAGCAATTAACCAAGGGGGCTGTAAAAGTATATATTTGTTTGGTCGAACTAATTCTTCATGTGGAGTATACATTCGCCGGCGAACACAATCAGCCCCTTCACGAGACAGCCAAGGTGTGTTGTGGGTACTGTTGTCCGTTTCAAGCCGCCGTGTGCGCACGAGCGTGCGCTCACCAGCTCACGTGAAGCCGGTCTTTAGTCTCGCCTAACCCGAGTCGGCGTGGGAGCCCGAGACCGCGACGGACCGTATGTACCGAACCCCCCTAGTACCTCGATATAGCCGCACCCCACGAATCCAGCGACATTGGAATTTTGGATCACAGCGACGTCGACATCCACGACTCGACATGGCGCTCTCCCGGCGGTGGACTCGCCGCGCGCTGCTGCTGCTGCTCCTCGTCGTCACCCTGGCGATCACCTTCTCCAGCGCTCATGCGGCCCAACCACTTCACGACGCTGCACCCGTCTGGCCGCGTCCTCGCTTCGACGGCGGCGATGGACAGATGTTCGCTAACGGGCAGTGGAGGAGGACGATTGGCAATCCACCCCTGCTTGCGCAGATCTCAGACTTCGTACTGGAGAGGGACGGACCGGCCCGCGTGATCGCTACCGTAGCAATGTTGTAGTGCCTCCCGCCGCGTTTCTACTTCATTTTCTTTTATTTTTGCCAGGGGGCAGGAAAGAAATCCTTGCAGAAAAACAGTTAAATGTTGTAAGTTCCCTAGAGTTTGTAAAGAATATGAAATCGTTTCGGAAAATGTATGCTTGTTACTCAGCGTCTGCATCGGATGGCAAAAAAAAAAACATCTGCAAAGCTTGGCAATGTGAGCGCGTCATGCTCGTGGTTTTGAGCCCTGCTATGTCTATGTTTCGTCAAACAGGAAGACGGGAAATGCTAATAATTTGACATCAAATTTTGGAACTGTTCTTTAGGGTGCGGTGTTGATCGAGCGAACCACCCCACACACAGCCTCTTTAGCTTCCCCCTTGGGCCTCCAGGCCTGATTACCATTTTATTTGTACGCAAATTTATTTTAAAAATGTGAAGACCATGATGTATGTAAAATTAAGCAGTATCAAAAATTTGCCAGGTTATACAAAAGCAAATATGCCCCTGGTCTGAATTATATAAAAATAATCCATCCTACTTTATAAAACAGCCATATTAAAAATGTCTTCCCTCTTAAAATAATAAAAATGCCATCCTCACAATAATAAAAATGCCAACCTATTAAAAAGAATAGCATGCTCCTACAAAAATAAAAACAATGCCATCTCTCATCTTATGCAAAAAAACCATCCTCTAATAATAAAAATGACACCATCTTATATAACAAAAATACCATCCTCACAATAATAAAAATGTCATACGTATAATAAAAAAATGCCATCCTCTTATAATGAAAATGACATCCCTCTTACAGTAAGAAATGCCATCCTCTTATAATAAAACTTCCCCTGTGAGAATATTAAAAAAATCAGCATCTTTGGAGAAATTTAAAACAAAACAGATTCAAAAAATGCCAAGTTATATATAAAAATATGTTTTAACACAAATAATAGCAACAAACAAGCGATCTGCAATGATTTTGGTAATCATGAAAATAAGAAAGCTTGAGTTCACATGAAAACTAACTAACTCTCGTAGGCCAATCGATCGGCGGGCTTCGATCGAGGGAGTAAAGAAGCCCCAGCCTTCGTCCGTCCGTGGTGTTGAACGCCAGCAGCACCCTTCCTGCGCCAAACATCATCAGTTGTGGAGATGGATTAGGAGTGGGAGAGGTGGAGTGTGTGTCGTACCTGAAAATCGGGGTGAGCGCCATGTACGCGGAGGACCCTCTCTCGCCACGGGGGGCGCTCCTCTGGAGTAGCCTCGTCATGGCCGCCGTCAGCTGCAAAAGCGCAGATCCAGGGGCCTCCCTTGGTCGCAGCTCGCTGGAAGCTGCGCTTCCTTGATGAGGACGAGCCAGGGGTGTCGCGTCACTGATCTGGGAACACCACCGACGTGGGCTTCGATCTGGAAGCACGACCGTCGAGGAGGGGGGCAACTCCGGATCCTTACCATTCATCTTCGCCAGTTGCCAGTGTCGCCGTGGGGCAGGAGGGAGACGACAGATGGGGACGGGCATCAGTGGGGAGACGAAAGGGGATTTGACCGCGGGTTGAATATACTAAAATAAGGGGGCTTTTCTACAAAACAAAACAGTATCTCAGTTTAGCCACTTAAAAAAGAAGGGTTAATTATCCTTTTGCCCTCAGTGGTGTCCATGTGCTCAGTTTTGCCCTCAGATGCGAATTGTCCTCAGTTTTGCCCCTAGTCCGTGCGCACCGACTCGTTCCGTGAACTCTGCCGT
Organism: Triticum aestivum; assembly: GCF_018294505.1. Taxonomy (NCBI): domain Eukaryota; kingdom Viridiplantae; phylum Streptophyta; class Magnoliopsida; order Poales; family Poaceae; genus Triticum; species Triticum aestivum. Next base: position 561,427,484 of record NC_057795.1, on the reverse strand, counting down.
CTCCGTCAGGTCAACCTTTTGACTCGCCCCTTACAGGTGGGACCAGGAGGCAGAAACGACCAATTTTATTCAGACCGTTGCACGCGTGGCTTGTGGGACCCAGCAAAGAGCCGTTGAGCAGAGAGCCGTTGGCGGGTGTGCTATATAAGCGGGCGACAGCGGTAGTGATCACGGCGACAGAGAGCACGGCGGTGACCACGGCGAGAGAGAGAGCACGGCGGCGGGAAGCTAGCTGTGGAGGGCGCGGCGGTGGGAAGCTGGCAGTGGAGGGCGCGGCGGCGTTGAGATCCCCTTCGGCTCCGAGCTCCATGTCTTCCTCAAGCTCCCGCGCCACCTCGCGGATGCAGAGCCGGGCGCGTGTGGACATGCCTGTCTTCGTCTGTCCGCGGTGCCAGGCGGGCGTTGATCGAAGGGTTTTTCAGACACCGAGGAACCAGAATCGTCCGTTCTACGTGTGCAGCGAGAATGGGGTAAGAATCGGGGCAATTGCACCATTTTCGTCGTCGGGATGTTTGAGCAATGGGTTGATCTGTTTAGTGTTCATGCAGGTGACATGCTTCTTTCTTTGGGTTGATGCTCTGGCCAAGACTCTGATGAATGAACTGCAAGAAGAGCATGAAGAATGGTTGCGCATGTTGCCACGAATGGCAGTGGCCACACCACGAGCTCCGGAAGAAGAGATGGATGGCGAAGCACGCACTGACAGAGAGCTAGCTATTGAGCTTAGGATGTTGAAGAAGAAGGTTAGGAAGCTTGAAGATCAAGCACTACCAATACCCATTTGCAAATACTTTTGGGCATTTGTAGGTATGGTAATCGCACTGGTTGTAATGTTGAAAATGTATGGAAAGGCATGAATTATGAAGGAATTTGTAATCTTGAAATTGTTTGAGAAATTCACCTAGTTTAAATGTTGGTTAAAGTTGTTTAAATGTTGAAACAAAAAGAGAAGAAGTGACCAACATTTAAATATGTTGGAAAAAAAGAGAAGAAATTAGGAATTCAGAAACTTTTGATCAATGAAATGCAGCTCTCTGCTCTGCCTTTCTGTCCAAAAAAAGGTTGCTCTTGGGCCAAATTCAAAGCGCAGAGCCAAGTGCAGGCTAGACTAATGGGCCAACTGCATCCAATTAGGCCCATTCAGGGGTTTTCTTGCGTATTTTTCTGTTTTCTATTCTGATTTAATTTAGGCAGTAAATCATAATGCTGAAACTTTTTGTGGAAGCTAATTGAATTATTCCGGAGCCAAACAATTAATGTTAGAAATTTTTTGGAGCTGTTAATTAATCCAATTCAAATACACCGTGATTTAAATCAAAGACCAAAATGTCATGAAAAATGTGCCTCAGCTCTGGTAGAGGTTTACGCCAGGTGCCAAAATAAATGAACATTTTTTAAGGGCATTACATTGAGAAAAACATAATATGTCTAAAAAATGAAGGGTGGAAAATGCACAAAAAATTGGTGCTCCTGGGGACTCGAACCCAGGACCACGTGGGTTTGTGGTGTTTAGGGCTACGCTGGTAACCGCTAGGACAGATGGCAAGACTTTGACATGGGTAGGGAAAGAAGGTATACATAGTGAGACTGTGAATTTTTTTTTTTTAAAAAATAGTGAGACCGTGAATGTTGCACACGCGTGAGAGTGGTTTTCCTTTGTTTTGCACTTAAATTTTGGAGGGTTGGAAGGTTGAAAATGTATGTTGCACTACCACATGATTTTGGTCAGAGTGGCACTTGGTTTAGGATTTAAAGGGAATAAATTTGCATGTTAGTTCATGACTTTTTGTTTGAATGAAACAGAGGGCTTCTCACCCCCTCCGAAAACCACAAGTTCTCGAACTTCATGACTTGTTTAGGGAAGAAATGATAAGTTTGGGCACGGACATTTTTTAACACACATAATAAGATGGAACACACCGTACCATTACAACTTAGATAAGTTCACGGACAGTTCACGGACACATGATGAAACATGACACGACACGACACGACATAGAAAAGCAACAAAATAAAAAACCAAACATGACGAGCTTGACTCCGGGCTTGAACATCTTCATCTTGACCTCCTTCTTCCACCTTGGCCGCGCGCGCCCTTCAACACCGTCTTCATCTTCACACCTCCTCCTCCTCGTCGTAGGGAAGGGAGTGCATCTGGCCTGGAGCGGGGAAGATGCGCTCGTAGTTGGTGTAGATGTTGTAGACGGTGAAGAAGATGGCCTCGCAGCCGCACCAAAAGACTTGGCCGAGGAGCTCGCGCGCGTCAAATGGGTTGGTGAAGGTGACCGTGAGCAGTAGGAGGATGCCGCCGCGGTCACGAACCTCGTTGAGGGTGAACATCCTCGGCGAGCCCCGTGGGAGGTGGGCATAGCCGGCTCTGAGGAAGGCGCGGGTGAGTTCAACGGAACCCCTCCACCTTGAAATAGCCCACACACGGAGCTCCCTCTCCACGAGCACGCCCGGTGGGTAGCGCAGCTCCGGCACCACAGGCGGACGGCTGAAGGTCGGCCCGTTGAACTGCATCTTCTTCACTTGGTCTCGCTTGGGGAGGGCTCGGTCGCTTGGGTGTTTGAAGTTGGAGAGGATCGGATCTGGCTTGTGGGTGGGAGAGGAAGAGAGGCACCCCATTTATAGGCCTGTGGGTGGGAGAGGAAGAGAGAAAGGATGAGAACGATGCGTGTGTGAATCCGGACGCGTGTGTGTATCCGTTACGTTTTGCACAATTAAATTTTTGCACGAAAACGATGCATCTTTGACCGGGCAGTGCATGTGAACCGCTGCCCTGAACCACTGCCCTGAACCACCTAGCTCGCCTCGCTAGCCTAGCTCGCCTAGCGCGCCTCGCTCGCCTCACTCGCATGCATGCACGTCGCCGCCTCCCGCGCATGCGCAAACCCACGTAGCCGCCTCCATGCATGCAAGGCCTGGAAAGGCTGAGACGGGCTATTTACTGCAGTCTCAGGCCCAGACAACGAGACGGCCCAACGGTCCATCCAGCGCGCCCAATATTTGTTAAAAAAACAATCTCCCAGCCAATCAGATTGCATCTCGCGGATCGCCCCCCTCCTCCCCGCAGATTCCTTCTATAAGGGTTAGATCGACGGCCCTTGATCACCGCTAGGGTTAGATGAACGGTCCTTATTCAGCGCTAGGGTTAGCGGGGTTTGGGAGGGGTTTGGAGCAGTCAAAGCTATGTTTGACCAGATTTCAAATGAGCATAATAAATTAAATAAAAATCAGAAAAATGAAAAACCTGCGCACATAGTCTTCTTATGTCATATACTAACGATTTAAGTTGATAAACAAGCTTTACATACATTTAAATGATAAGTTCATGTGTATTGTATGATATCTCGAGTATCTCAAACTCTCTTGTATGAAGTGAAGAGAAGTGTTTTGGGGAAATGAACATGAAAATTTCAAAAAACTCACCACAGCTTCATTTTGGAGTGACTAAGAAGGATCCAGGCTTAGCTTTTCATTTTGATGTTTTACACTTGTTTAAATCTTGGTCAAAGTTAAGTTTGACCAGAATTCAAATGAGCAAAACAAATTAAAAAAAAATCAAAAAATGGAAAAACTAGCGCACATAGTCTGTACATATAGAATATATGTGTAGGAAAGTTATTTGACTGATTTAGATAAGGTCGAAAAAAACCTTGCTTAGAAATGAGGCCGTTTACCCTACCTTTGGACCCCTCTTTTTAGCACATTTTTCATGAAAATTTCAAAAACCTCACCACAACTTCATTTTGGATTGACTAAGAAGTATCCATGCTTAGTTTTTCATTTTGATGTTTTAGACTTGCTTAAATCTTGGTCAAAGTTAGGTTTGACCAGAATTTAAATGAGCAAAATAAAATTCAAAAAAATCAAAAAAAGGAAAAACCATGTGCTCATTCAAACATCATCCAACAGATATTTAAACATCATGTCAAACATACTTCTAACATAGGTCCAACATCATCCAACAGAAATACAACATGTCAAGTGATAAATGTTTCATAATACAACATCATTCCTTATTCATAATGTTTCATAATTGTTCATAGATAGCGTTAGGGCTTCTGTCTGTTCCTTGAGCTTCTTGTCATCACTTTGCTCCTCGTGCACCTTGTGCTCATTGTTTCTTCTCTTCTTCTCTTGGTTGTCGGTACCTTGCGCGTCTTCTTCAAACCTACCATAGAGCTGTGCAAAACATAAAGGGTCCAAACATAAACGGTAATGAGATCGTGTCAAGTGATAGATGTACAGTAGTATTTGACCCTTGCAAGATTTACATACCTAGCAGAACTCACAACAACAGAAGGTTGGTCACCATTTGGAGCCTCACTTGGATCATCATTTGGAGCCTCACTTGGATCACCATGATCACCATTTAGAGCCTCACTTGGATTACCATTTGGAGCCTCACTTGAATCCGGCTGTTGACCATCATTTTCATCATCTGTTGAGGCAACCGGCTGTTGACCAACATTTTCATCATCTGTTGAGGCAACCGGCTGCTGACCAACATTTTCATCGAAGCCTTCATCGAAACTCTCTCTGAATGCTGGATCTACTGTGTTATCACAATACTTACCGAAATGACCAGACCCACCACATCTTGTGCACTTACGCTTCCTCGCTCCAAGTCCAGCTCTTTCGCTGCGAGGTCTTATTCGACTCTTCCTTGGTCTACCTGCTGCTCTCTTCAGAACTGGAGCGCAAAGCTTGAATCCAGGGTCCACCATATCCCATTGTTGTTTTCCCTCCATAGCAGGCAAGGCATAAGCATATGTGGCTTTGAACCTTGCAACAGAGTAGTAATCATGCACATACTGTTGTATGTTCCCTGCTGGACCTGGGAGAGAAGTGATGAAAAACAAGGCATGAATGCATGGCAACCCAGTTATCTGCCATTGCCTACAACTGCAAGTTCTAGCTTCTAAATCCACTGGATATCTCCATTCCCTCTTCTCTTTATCCAAATATGACATCTCTGCTGTGGTACCCGAGCAAAGCGTCATGTTCATTTCCAAGCCTGTTGTCTTCTGCTTCAGTTCATTCATCACGGCAGGGACGATAATGTGGCCCATGAATTTTGCCTCAGCTATTCCTGCACGATAATGAAATTTCTGCATGTATTCTATCCTTATTCTGTCAAGCAAATCCACCACATAATGACCCTTTAGTTTCCGGATCGTTGAGTTGAAAGACTCTGTTAGATTATTGTGCACATAGTCAACTTTGCTCACTTCACTGAATTGGCTTCTGGCCCATAACTTGGAGTGGTGTGTTTCCAAGTATTCTTTCACTTTGGGATTCATGTATAACTGCCTCAAGTGGTAGTTGTGCTTCTTCACACTGCATGTCAAAGATGCTGGCCATAAATTGTCGGTATACACCTTTCCTTTGAATTTCTTCATGAAATTTGCAGCAAGGTGACGCATGCATTCCCTATGCTCTACTCCAGGGAACACATTGTCCACGGCCACTTCTAAACCTTTGCAGGCATCTGTATGAATGACCAACCCATTGGGATGTGCAATAGCCCGGCGGAGATTATGCAAAAACCAAGTCCAGCTCTCCTCAGACTCTGTCTCTAGCACACCATAGGCAACTGGAAATACAAAACTATGTGCATCAACTGCACAAGCTGCTACTAACTGTCCTTTAAACCTTCCTGTGAGAAAAGTGGCATCAATAGCCAAATAAGGCCTGCAGCCTGCCAAAAAACCCCGGCGACAAGCCTCAAAGCAGACAAAAACCCTTCTAAAACATTCCTTGGTCTTTGTCACTCCCCTGAATGTGTACTCCACGATGTGGTGATCAATATCTACAATACTATCTGGGCTTGTCCTCTCCACTTCACCTTTGAATGAATACAACAATTGAAAACTTTCCTGCCAGTTACCATAAATAGAATCCATAGCATGTTGTTTACCATTGAACAACCTCATGTATGGTAAATCTATCTTGAACTTATCTTTGATGTTCTTCTGCAATTCCTTTGGACCCACTTGCTGGTTTTCTTTCACCCACTTTTTTACTTCTTCTGCCACCCATCTTGACTTGGCTCTACTGATTGTATCCTTCCTAAGGGTTGATTCCTGACATGTGTGCTTAAAAGGATTCACTTTGACCTGAACATTAGTGCTATTCCACATTTTAGCCGCAAGCAGCCTCCATGGACAACCCTCAGTCGGACAGTGCACTCTGTAACGTACTTGATCGCTCTTGTCAACTTTGAAAGTACGTTCTACCTTGATGCAGTATGTCACAAGTGCATTTCTACACTCATTCATGGATGCAAAAACTGTACCTTCTTCCATTTGAGGGTTCAAAGGGTCCCATTGAACAGCTGCAAGGTCTTCGTCCTCACCCATCGCGTCATCATCCACACGGACTGCATTGTGAGCCTCGTCTTGGTTTTCAGCCCTAGGTGCCCGTCGTAAATTCTGAATAACATCAGAATATAATTTCTCTTCATCAACCCCAGAATTGTAGCCATCAGGCTCCACTTCAAGGGGGACCCTACTGCTGTTGCCCACACTTGTCGAGCCACCACGTCGCCGTGCACCAACTGAACTGTTCTGGCTAGAGATGCCATTACGACGACTTGATTCTCCCCGAGATGTTGCACCCGCCATCCTAGGTCCAAATGCCTGCTCAAGCACATCAACTTGTAGCCTCACATGGAAATTATCTTTCTCTTTATGCCTAACAAACATGGTAGCTAGCTCTTCATCATTACTAACTGTCACCCAATTCTTTCCCCCATCATAGTATTTGTAAACCACTTCATCAAGCAAACCCCAAGGATATTGGCTACAAATTACCTCCCCAAATTGTCTGAAACTCCAATTACTAGCCATTGGCAACCGATAATCAAAACCTCCTTGGTATTTCTTCTTATCCTTTGCATCGAACATGTACCGGTCCCTTCTAATGTGCACCATGAAAGCAAACCGCAACTCCATCCTAACCGGCGAAAAACAGAGACGCAATCAGCACACTAATTGGGCAAACCTACTCGAATCGAGTGTTCAAATGCACAACTAAGCTCAATCTAAACAAGAGGCGAGACTTACCCCTCGGGAACCCAGTCGTGGACGCGGCGGATCTCCGGCCCGATGCCTGCCTCGCCAAATACTCCGGGGTCGCCGCTGCTCTCCATTTCGCCCTAGGGTTCTTCCTCCTAGTTCAAATAGCTCCAGCAGCCCCCCACCTTTGAGCGCTCCGGCCGGGCGCACGGAAGGAGGCCACCCCACGGGTCGAGCAGGTGGCGGGCGCCCCACCCGTGGCGTCGCAGGAAGGTGGTGGGCGTCACAATGAGCCGTGGAGCGTAGGCACAGGGAGGTAGCGGCGGAGCAGGGCGTGCAGCTGGTGGCGGGGCAGGTGCTGGCCGCGGCGCAGGTGGCGGCGGCGGCGCACGACAGCCGGCCGGGTGGATGGGTGTGAGCTAGAATGATTTGGGGATTTAGTTGCAGGGGCCTACATGTCAGCTCCGGACCCACGTCCACGCGGTCCCACGTGTAAGCTCTGGACCCACAACTACTAACGCCGGCGGACGGAATGGACTCAAATATGGCCGTTTGGCCTCGTCGTAGTTGCTGTGCACGGACTAGGGGCAAAACTGAGGACAATTTGCATCTGAGGGCAAAACTGAGCACATGGACACCACTGAGGGCAAAAGGATAATTAACCCAAAAAAGAACCGCAGATTGAATTTCGAAAACCACAGGGACTCTTTTGTAAAACGCCACAAAGATGAACCCGTCAGAAGCAGTGTGCGCTTTATTAGTAGGTAAAAAGATAAAGATAAAGATTTGATAGATTAGAATTTGTTCGTGCCTTGCCTTGTACTCAAGTTTATAAACAATTGATTCTACCAATTCCTCTGTCACTGGTAGAAAAAGAGGCTTCCGTCCAGCCCCATTAGTCGCGAAACTGTTGGAACCGCGACTAATGAAGTCTTTAGTCGCGGTTCGGCAGACGAACCGCGACCAAAGGCCTGGGCCCAGGGCGCTCGGTGGCCAGCTGGTGCACGTGTGGGGCTTTAGTCGCGGTTGGCCAGGCCAACCGCGACTAAAGCTCCTCCCCCATATATACCAGTTCAGCGCACTCACTTAGCCATTTGGTGCCACTTCTCTTCACAAGGGGGTGTAGGTTTGCTTTTGGTTCCTCTTATGCACACAAGGTGTTTGATGAAATGCCCAACAGCGTGAAACAAACATGATATGAAGTGTTGGAGCCACACTTGAGGTTCCTCCTCGATCGCGGTTAGCAACTTGAACCTTTCATGCATGTGTGTCATTGATAAAATATGCATGTGTGTTGTTCATTGTTTAATTTCTATTGTTTATAGCTAGTTAGTTTAACAAATGCATGATGGTTAATTATATATTTTATATTATAATAATGCAGATGAATCGGCAATGGATGTACGGTAACCGACTCTCCCGCGAGTTCACTACGGGTTTGAAAGATTTCCTTGTAGTGGCTAATGCGAACAAGCAGAAGGGTTTTGTTATCTGTCCATGTGTTGACTGTAAGAATCAGAAGGGTTACTCTTCCTCAAGAGAAGTTCACCTGCACCTGCTTCGGCACGGTTTCATGCCAAGCTATAATTGTTGGACCAAGCATGGAGAAAGAGGGGTTATAATGGAAGAAGATGAAGAAGGGGATGATTTCATCGATGAAAGCTATCTTGCTCATTTCGGTGATACTTTCATGGAGGATGCTGAAGGTGAAGGGGAAGGTGAAGGGGAAGGTGAAGGGGAAGGTGAAGGTGAAGGTGAAGAAGAGGCACGTGATGAGACCGTTGATGATCTTGGTCGGACCATTGCTGATGCACGGAGACGCTGCGAAACTGAAAAGGAGAGGGAGAATTTGAATCGCGTGTTAGAGGATCACAGAAAGTCGTTGTACCCCGGATGCGATGATGGTCTGAAAAAGCTGGGCTGCACACTGGATTTGCTGAAATGGAAGGCACAGGCAGGTGTAGCTGACTCGGCATTTGAAAACTTGCTGAAAATGTTGAAGAATATGTTTCCAAAGAATAACGAGTTGCCCGCCAGTACGTACGAAGCAAAGAAGGTTGTCTGCCCTCTAGGTTTAGAGGTTCTGAAGATACATGCATGCATCAACGACTGCATCCTCTACCGCGGTGAATACGAGAATTTGAATGAATGCCCGATATGCACTGCATTGCGTTATAAGATCAGAGGCGATGACCCTGGTGACGATGTTGAGGGCGAGAAACCCAGGAAGAGGGTTCCCGCCAAGGTGATGTGGTATGCTCCTATAATACCACGGTTGAGACGTCTGTTCAGGAACAAAGAGCATGCCAAGTTGTTGCGACGGCATAAAGAGGACCGTAAGTCGGACGGGGAGTTGAGACACACCGCAGATGGAACGCAATGGAGAAAGATCGACAGAGAGTTCAAAGATTTTGCAGCTGACGCAAGGAACATAAGATTTGGTCTAAGTACAGATGGCATGAATCCTTTTGGCGAGCAGAGCTCCAGCCATAGCACCTGGCCCGTGACTCTATGCATCTACAACCTTCCTCCTTGGTTGTGCATGAAGCGGAAGTTCATTATGATGCCAGTGCTCATCCAAGGTCCGAAGCAACCCGGCAACGACATCGATGTGTACCTAAGGCCATTAGTTGATGAACTTTTACAGCTGTGGGGCAGACCTGGTGTCCGTGTGTGGGATGAGCACAAAAAAGAGGAATTTAACCTACGAGCGTTGCTTTTCGTAACCATCAACGATTGGCCTGCTCTTAGTAACCTTTCGGGACTGTCAAATAAGGGATACAATGCATGCACGCACTGCTTACATGAGACTGAAAGTGTACATTTGCCAAATTGTAAGAAGAACGTGTACCTTGGGCATCGTCGATTTCTTCCGAAAATTCATCTAGTAAGAAAGAAAGGCAAGCATTACAACGGCAAGGCAGATCACCGGCCGAAGCCTGCGGAACGCACTGGTGCTGAGGTATTTGATATGGTCAAGGATTTGAAAGTCATCTTTGGAAAGGATCCTGGCGGACAATCAGTTCCGAAGGGAGCTGACGGGCACGCAGCCATGTGGAAGAAGAAATCTATATTCTGGGAGCTAGAATATTGGAAAGTCCTAGAAGTCCGCTCTGCAATCGACGTGATGCACGTTACGAAGAATATTTGCGTGAACCTCCTAAGCTTCTTGGGCGTGTATGGGAAGACAAATGATACAAAGGAAGCACGGCAGGACCAGCAACGTTTGAAAGACCCTGATGACCGGCATCCGGAATGGTTTCAAGGTCGTGCCAGCTACGCTCTGACCAAAGAAGAGAAGGTCATCTTTTTTGAATGCCTGAGCAGTATGAAGGTCCCGTCTGGATTCTCGTCCAATATAAAGGGAATAATAAACATGGCGGAGAAAAAGTTCCAAAACCTGAAGTCTCACGACTGCCACGTGATTATGACGCAATTGCTTCCGATTGCTTTGAGGGGGCTCCTGCCGGAAAATGTTCGAGTAGCCATTGTGAAGCTATGTGCATTCCTCAATGCAATCTCTCAGAAGGTAATCAATCCAGAAGATCTACCACGGTTACAGAACGATGTGATCCAATGTCTTGTCAGTTTCGAGTTGGTGTTCCCGCCATCCTTCTTCAATATTATGACGCACCTCTTGGTTCACCTAGTCGAAGAGATTTTCATTCTCGGTCCTGTATTTCTACACAATATGTTCCCCTTCGAGAGGTTCATGGGAGTATTAAAGAAATATGTTCGTAACCGTGCTAGGCCAGAAGGAAGCATCGCCAAGGGCTATGGAAATGAGGAGGTAATTGAGTTTTGTGTTGACTTTGTTCCTGACCTTAAGCCGATTGGTCTTCCTCGATCGCGGCACGAGGGGAGACTAAGTGGAAAAGGCACGATCGGAAGGAAATCAACGATATGTATGGACGGCCATTCTCTGACTGAAGCACACCACACTGTACTGACCAATTCCAGCTTGGTGGCTCCGTACTTTGAGAAACACAAGAATATTTTACGCTCGGACAACCCGGGGAAGCCTGAATCCTGGATTAGGAAGGCCCACATGGAGACTTTCGGCAGTTGGTTGAGAAAATATTTAATGAATGACATCGGAGCCTCCTCGCTACCCCGTGGACGATATAAAGGAGATGAAAGAATGTCATCTGTATTATCCTATCGGGAACATGTCCATGAAGGTAGCCATCGGCAGTGCTTTACCATGTTTACCTGGAGCACTCCACCACAACAACCCCATTCAAGATGGCTATGCTCGTGTCACGGTGGAGGACATAGTCCAAGGGTTTGAGGACCTGGAGATTGACATTGCTACACCTGAAGGGGAGAAAAGACTTGGAGATGTCAAGCGCCATTTCATTCTATGGCAAAAGAAGTTTATCAAGTTTCCAGGCGAGGCGCCAAGGACAACAAGTCCACCCCCCTGCGGTGCTGGCGGTTCACCTACACCTCCGTCACGTCAGCCGACGCCCCCCAGTCCACAACGTCTGGCGGGTGATCAGACGCCGCCCCCCAGTCCTCGTCCGGCGGGTGATCAGACGCCGCCCCGCAATCCACCTCCGGCAAAGAAGCAGAAGCAGTCCTGGATTATTAACCCGGACCCTTATGTACCTAAGACCACAAAGGTACCGGAGCCATCACTGAAGCCTCTCCCCACAAGGCCTTGGGAACGTAGTGCCGAGGAAACTGCCGCGGCCGCGGCTGCTGATCATGAGAAATGGAAGGCGGACTACAAGAAGAAAAGAGAGCCCGAGCCCAAGCCAGTATTTTCTGATGAGCAAAAGAAGTGGGCTAAGTCATTTTTGAGCACACCGTCCCAAGCCGCGAAGAATCTTCCTGACGACTATGCACGTGAACTTCGTAGGCAGGCACTCATGTTGAAGGAGAAGAAAGAGCGGGCGGAGAACCAGGAGAACAAAGCCTTGGAGGAGGCCGAGAAAACGGAATTAGAAAGTAAAAAAAGCGGGAAACGAGTTGCCCAGCTCGGGGAACAAAGTAAACAATCGATTGCCCCGCTTATAGTGAAAGCCGCCGGTCCGGATGACCCCGATATCATAGCAGCTGCGGCAGCACATGGATTGACTGTAACGAGTGCCAGAGAACAAGCGGCCAACTTAGGTATTACTCTTCGTGAACTGTTAGGCCTTGATGAGGCGCCAGTGAAGGAGGTAGTAATTACATATGTGAAGAATGGGCCTCTCGTCGAGCCTGCGCAGGAAGAGGATCTACCTCCACAAATGAAAGGTCTGCTGAAATGGTACAAGGGTTACATAAAAAATAAAAACGCCAAAGAATATATTTATGCGGAAGTTAGATATGAGCATCACTTCAAACATTACTATGTACAAATTCATCTGAGTGAATTGTTCCAGCTTTTCAATCTGCGCGAGCTCGACAAATCTATCATCAGTTGCTACGTTCTGTAAGTGATTTATTTCTACCCCATCTCGTTCATATTGCCTGCACTATATATATGTCCTAACTATATTGTTGTGTCCGCTATTATACATGCAGAATGAAGATTAAGGAATGCAGAGTAAGGAACATCCATGATGTTGGGTTCATTGACCCACACATCGTTAATGGATATGTGTTGGAGCATCACCCCGCCGACATGGAGGCAGACCTGTGGCAGTTTCTTACAAAGCAGGAACTCAAAAGTGATATTCTATTTCCTTACCATTTTGGGTGAGTGTTTCTGTCTTGAGCACATTCTCTTTTGTTTACTCCATGCATGGTATGTGGCCGGCTAATCGATGAGTTATGCATGACATACTGTGCATGTATCGTGTCCGCAGGTTCCACTGGATTCTGCTAGTAATTAAAGTTGACACCTCAGAATGTCCCGTCCACGACTCTCTGAATAAGGATCCAAAGCTTTGGGGCGACATGAGAAGAATGTTGTAGAAGTAATTATTTTCATTCATTTGCGCTCTATATCGATCGGCCTATTTCGTTCATTTCCTAATATCAAGTAACTAATAACTCTCTTGTTCATTTAATTTTCTTTGCCTCGTAGGGTTTGGAGACGGTTCGTAGATACAAAGGTCGGTGAATTCAAAAAAGAGCTAGAATTCAAAAGGTCAAAGGCTAAGAATGGTGAGGATATTCAGCCAGCGGGGACCAATCTATGTGCATACTATGTCTGTGAGATGATCCGGAGATACACCTCTGAGCGGGTTCCGAGTGATACCAATGCTCAGAGGAATAACCTCCGGATGATGCTTAGTCCAGAAGCTCGCTTCCGACCACTTCAAGAGGAACTAGCTGGATGGTTCAGGAGGGAAGTCCTCCATCCTAAAGGAGAACACCATTACGAGGACGTAAAACTTTATATGCATTAAGTTATGTATGGAAACTTGTTCAAAATTGTATATGGTCATCCGATGATATTGAATATATATTGTATATTCCTCTTGAATTCTTTTTGGTTCTAATTTCAAATTTGTTTGAAATTGTACATTCCATGTATGTAGTACCGTAGAATATGTGAAACTCCTTCAAAATTAAAATAAAGCACAAAAGAAATAAAACAATACAAATTAAACAGAAAACAGGTTTAGGGGGGGTTAGAACCCTAAACCTGCGGCGGCCTTTAGTCGCGGTTGGCCAGAAGAACCGCGACTAAAGGTCCTCCGCCCCGACGGCCGCCTGGCGCCCACGTGGACGGGCCTTTAGTCGCGGTTCTTAAGCAACCGCGACTAAAGGTGGGGGCATTTAGTCGCGCCTATTTGGCCGCGGTTGCGCAACCGCGACTAATGGCAGTTGCGAACCGCGACCAAAGGCCCTTTTTCCACCAGTGTGTGTTCCCTTCTTACCAAGGTAAGGCATCAACGGCGAGGAAACCCCCACTCTGCCAAACCGTAGTCCTGTCCTGCAAGCTTAATGTAGGTGAGCGATCGAGCTAGCAATTCAGTACTGCTCGTTCAGTAGTGGCCAGTGGTAGTCTAGTCTGGTAAGATCGTGCTACCTCGTAGTACTGCTCGATTAATACCTAGTTAGTACTATAATGATTGGTGGATGTGTAGTGATGCAAATCTAGGTTGACGAGTGAGTCGGTGCTTCTGTCGTGCTCGTTTAGTAGTCGGTGATCTGTGGTGTGGATGCTTGTGTGAGTGTGAGGAACTCGGTGCTGGTCTGTCACCGCGCATTAGTGCACAGTGATGTTGAGCAAATTAACTGATGGAGAACATATGCTGCTTGTAGCATTAATTCTACATGAATCATGTGTGGCGCATTCCACGGAAATATATAGTCTGCCCAGCTCACGTATCGGCCAAAATGTGCTGCGTGGCGTGGCCACGGTCAGGATATGTTGGGGTGTCGCAAAAACAGAAGGTTGGATGTCGCTGAATGCTGATGCATGCCGCTGTGCGAGCTTGTGTGCGCGAACTGCGACAAGGTCCCGAGCCCGTCTCGGTCTCGCCGGGCCCGAGTCGGCGAGGGAGCGTACGCACGATCCACGGCGACAGCGACAACTCGACATGCCGCTCTACCGGTGGACTCGCCGCTGCTGCTCCTCCTCGTCACCCTGGCGATCGCCGTCTTCAGCACCCACGCGGCCCGGCCGTGCTTCGACGGCGGCGTACGTCTGCGGATGAATCCCGGCTTCAACTTCTCCGCTGCCGTCGACGGGCGGAGGTTCACTAAACTGGCAGTGGAGAAGGTCGCTTGGCAACCCGGCCCTGCTTACTCCATCACGCGAATCTCGGATTTCGTATTGGAGGAGGGGCCAGCTTACGTGATTGCCGTAGCAATGTTGTAGTACCCGCCGCGCTTCTAGTACTACTTCATTTTTTCTTTTTGCTAGGGCAAGAAAGCAATACTTACAAGAAGAAATAACCGTCGGTAGGGTTTGTAATTATGAGTCTCTTTTTAGGAAATGGAAGCTTGTGTTGCCGAGCGTCTGTTTTTCTTTTTGAAATGAGGATAACCTTGGCCTCTTCATGAGGACCATGCATACAATCATACTCTCTCTGTTCCCAAATATTTGTCTTTCTAATGTTTCAAATGGACTATAACATACGGATGTATGTAAACATATTTTAGCATATACATTCACTCATTTTACTTTATATGTAGTCACTTGTTGAAATCTCTAGAAAAACAAATATTTGAGAACGAAGGAAGTATATTATTAAGAAAGCAAAATTCAGCAGCCGAACAACGTTGACCAGGAAATAAAGTGAAAATAAAATATGCGCATGCCTCGCCACAGTAACTCCAACAGATAATCACTAAACCTATTATTCATAAAAAAAACCCGCTAACCCTATGTTACAAGATGACAACAAATCGAAAAATACATAACTCCTAGGCTGCGCCTCCAAGAAGGGATTGCCGTACGTGCGCCGATGATGGCGAGCCGAACACAAGGTTGAACTCCGGATTCTCATCCCCAAAGCCAAGCTTCCATCCACCACCTTCAGCAAGGACATGACGCAGGTGCGCGTTGACAAAGTCTGATCATAAGAGCATCTCCAGCCGCGCCCCCAACAGGCCCTCCCCAGGCGTTTTTGCCGCGCCGGCGCCGAAAAAACGGCCCAGTCGCCCCCACAGAAGCCCGTTTTTCACCGGCTCGAGCCGAATTTGGTGTCGGCGGACCCATGCAGAACCCGGCGCCCTGGGGGTCGTCTGGGGCACCGGCACAAGCGAAAAGGCGCGCGTGGGTCCGCCCTGTCGGCGAGCCGCGCGCCTCTTCCCGCTTTTCCCCCAGTTCCCTCCCATTTTCTCCTTCCCTCCCGCCATTCTCTCTCCCGCTCGCCTCCCAGCCGGCCGCCATGACACCGAAGAAGTACGTCGTTCCCCGCGCCGCGGCGACCGCGACCGCCTCCGTCGCCCATCCGAAGCAGAGGAAGCCGAGGGCGCCACCGTCAAAGCCGCCGGGCATGACAAACGCCGATTGGAGGGTAGAAGTACAGCGCCGGGAGGCCATCACCGTCGATCGGCGGAACAGAGCCCTCGCCAAGAAGGCCCGTGACAACGCGGCGTGCGCGGCTGCCGCTTCCGCGGACCAGGCCGAGGCCGAGGCGGCACGCGCGGGGATGATGAATCCCCCCGGCAACCACGCGCAGTACGCGCCATGGGGCCAGCAAGGTGTCGGGTCTCCGACGCCGCAGCCATGGGGATCGCCGGGCTACGCCGACGGGGACGTGCACGGTGGGTTCAACCGAAATGTCACGTTCCCCCATGGACACCAGGCCCAGCGCACGCCCTCGCCCGCCTTCACCGGCGTGCAATACCCTCCATACAACTACATGCCGCCCGCGTACGCGTCCTCCCCGACGCCTCCTCTCTGCCGTGGCGCACTGCCCTTCTCGCACCTCGGCGACGCCGACGAGACCGAGGCCGACATGGACGACATCATCGCGGAAGGATCTGCCGTGGCCGCCGCGTCTCCCGGGTTCACCGCGGATGAGGCGGTGGATCTCAGCGGCGGCATGGACGGCGAGCTCGGCTACGTCTACGGCGACGAGGAGCAGGAGGAGCGGGAGGAAGAGGACGAGGAGGAGGACAAGGACGAGGAGGAGCCGGCGAGGAGGCGCAAGAAGAAGAAATGGATGGCCAGGTCAGCCGAGCCGCGCATCAAGTGGGCGTCCAAGGAGGAGGAAGTCCTCGCCGAGGCATGGAAAGTCGTCTGCCTAGACCCGACCACCGTCGCGAAGCAGAGCATCGAGGCGTACTGGACGCGCATCAAGGCCGAGTTCGACAAGTGCAAGCTCGTCGACCCCTACTTCAAAGGCGTCTACATGCAGCGCGGGTCGAAGGCGATGGCGAATCATTGGGGGCACATCCAGGGCGCGTGCAACAAATGGCATGGTGTCGTCGAGGAGGTGGCCGCTCGCCCGGAGAGCGGCGACAGCATTGAGGATCAGGTATGACACGCCGTTCTCCCGTCTCTCCTCGCCGTGTGCACGCGCCCGCCAACTGCTTGTTTGTCCCCGCGCAGTTGTTGCGCATGTTCGGCCTGTATAGTCAGAGCAACAACGACGCCGAGTTCAAGTACCTCCACGTCTACAAGCCCATTGACAAGTGCGACATGTGGGTGGAAGTCCGGCGCAACCTTGAGAAGGCCAAGGAGACATACAAGTCGGACGCGCCGGCTCCGGGCGCATCAGAAGGGCGGCTCGGCGGCAACAAAGGCGCCAAGAAGGGGAAACACGCCGACGCGGCCATCGCTCGCGTGCATGAATCCATCCAGAATTGCCTCGCCGATGCACAGGCTCGGGCCGTACTTCGTGAAGAGAAGACCGAGGCGCAGTGGTCGGCGTTGATGTCGACAAGCGCCGTCAAGCTTGACCTACTCCGGACCAATGTCGCCGCGAAGAAGAGGAACACCGACCTGGCTTTTCTGTTGGGCGTGGCGGGCATGCTCCAGAGCACCGACGAGGCGGTCAAGGCGTGGTATAGGGCGCATGTGAGCCTCATCCTAGACCAGCTTCCCTCGGCGACGCCGCCCACGCCCACGCCCACGACGACGCCGCCCACGTCCACGCACATGCCGACGCCGCCGCCAAGCCAGACCGACGATGCTGCCGAGACTGCCCGCAGCGCAGAAGCCACGCCACCAAGCACAGAGGACCCGTCAAGCCCGCGCACGCCGACTCCGCCGACGCTGAAGGCCGACCTCGCCGTCTGATGCGCGCTTCCGTTCTGATTTTTGTACGCCGAACTTTTCATCGATCGCCGATCGTCGCTTGATCGCCGGATTGTGGTGTTTATTTTTGGGCGTGGGAATGAATTACGTTTGAATTTGCCAAGGCTGGGGGCGTGGCTGGGTGCTAGGCCGCCCCCAGGGGCCGAACTAGCGCCGGCTCACCCCCAGGGCGCAGTTTTTGGCGCCCTGGGGGGCCGAACGGCTGGAGATGCTCTAAATCTTGTGTTTTCACAGGATTGCATAAAGTCATCGTTGAAGCTGTATGTACAATTATCCCTTATCCGGGTACCGATGCCTCGATAATCGAATACCTTTGGAGAAGACACTAGAATACAGACGTCCCCATACCGCCTGCCTTCCGCCATTGTCGCACCACCTTCGATCTAGTAGCAACAGGCTAGACATGAGACCTCCGCCACAGCCACCATGTCCTTGGCCTCTTTTAGATGGCGATCTTCTCGATGTGCGAGGTAATCCCAGGTGATAAAGACTGAATCGCATAGCAAGATCTGATATGTTGTTGTGGCCCGACCTTTCACGACACTCCACCTTCAGCAGTAATAACCTCTCACCCGCGCACGCAATGTACGCGAAGTAGAGGGACTCAACCTTACGGTCCAGCAGGAGAAAACCAATCTTGACAAAGGCACTCACGCGGAAAATAATTTTTATTAAAAAATCACAACACAAAGGTCTTTTAAAGCCTCCTCCAAAACTTAGGGATTTTTAGACTGCTTCCCAAAATGAAGACGTCGTTTATGTGGCCCTCCTGATGGCCAAGTGCGGACCATTTAGTTGTGTCCTTTTCAAAGTAAGAGTATTGATCTCAGATGAAGCACATGAATTAGGCGTTGCCTCTTGAAGTGAATTATGAATTTGCGCCTGCAAGTAATTGTAGACTCCAGGCAAAGTGAGGGCGGAAATAAATAATTGGTTTAGTGAAGAAAGAACTGAAAGTAAGTAACATAGAAAGTAATAAAACAATAGTAAAAACTGTAGCACGAGTAACAAATAGAACTGACATAGGAGTAAGGCATTCCTAGGGAGTCTGGAATTCCAATTGGTATGTTTTTAACGCAACCTATGCATCAACATAATATTGTGTGGATACTTGTAACGCTCTTGACGATTATGCTAGGCTGAGCAAGGTACGGAACACGTTCTACTCTAGGTAGACTTCATGCCATGCACGCCACTATTGAAGTTTCCCACTGCAGATTACAACTACGGTAATTAAGGGTTTCCCCGTGGACGCGGCCTCTCCAAGAGCTCTCCGTAATTCCCCTATTAATTGCAAAAGTGAGGGGTGGAATCTTTTACTATCACCTTGAATTAACTTCACGTCCTAACCTTTACAACAACAGTGATACACTTTGTGGCCTTTCAATGATAATACTGAGTGGGGCCCCTTCACAACATTCACAAAGTTTATTAAACTAAGCATTCAACAGAAGATCTCATATCCAATATAACATTTCAGATCCTACACATACCAAGGTTCATCCATATCCCCGAGAACTAAGTGGTCCACTCAGCTATTAAAGTAGCTTGCAATGCAGATGCTATCCTCAGATCCGATGCGCGGGAGGGAGAGCGGAGTTTAGTCTCCAGTGAGTGCAATCTGTGAACAAGCATGTGATCGATGTGTAGTAGACATAATAACACAACTCGGCATATACCGCAGATGGTGTCCACATGACAACGACCACCATAAGGGTGCCATGCAGGCGCGTCGTGCATGGTGCACCATGACGTACATCGTTGATATCTAGTCATTGCAAGCTTTGGAAATGACGAGTTTATCTTGTTCATCCGCGATCGAGGCAGCAGATGCATAGAGGGGACAGATGCACATTCGGTGTGCATGATGACAATTAAGTGTTGCTATCCTATTTAATAAGGGGCCAATCTTCACTTGATGCACGATGCCAGAATTCCATTTGATCAATTATAAAAACATATGTAGAACTTGATGTGCATAATTATTCTGATCTTAATTCTGGCGTAAGCTACATCTGAATTGTTGCTTCTAGAGTAAAGCTAATTTCTACAGAGGGGTCAGTCTCTTCCTGGACAAAGTAAGAAAAAAAAAGGAAAACAATAGAAAATGACTTGGGCTTAATGTTCTCGCCTAGATTATAAAAGGTTGTGAAAAGATAGAAAATGTAAGCACGCAAGTTAACGTCTTGAAAGCACGCGTTATTGTGAAGAGCATATGATGCCTCACCACTTTATACCTTATGGAGGCATGCTATCAATCACCATCACTTTGTTTTGACATGCTTTTCGATGTTACTTTATACTTTTGACTTCTTTTGACACGTTTTTCGAGTAGATGACAAGGTTTAAGATGACCATGTAGACCTTTGGGGAATCATCATCCGTTCTCAACAAAGATAAATAATATGTCGTGAATGGTCCCATGAAAAGTCAAATTAATTATGTGTAACAATGCAAACTCAATGTCGTGGTCGTATCCCCTAACAACATCAAAGCATAAAAGAAATGTTATAAAATAAATCTTTTCAGCTAAAATGTCATAGAAGCTAGGTGGTCAGAATGTTGGATGAGCCACCCGTCGTTAGCATGAAGTCACACTAGTTGAGAATGACCGCGAAACTAATTAAAACGAGCTAGCTAGCTTTTCACTGACTGCAATGTATGCATGAGCGTGCTGAGCTTCACCCTCAATTCTGTACATTTGCGAAGAAACTAGGCATCCCACTGCGTTGCCAAAGATGGTATCCCACAGCACCCGGACGAAGCTTCCCCGTGGGAAAAAAGGAATAATCCTACCTCAGTCTCTCGGGCGCGCTCTGGCCGACACGCCACTTTGCTTCGTTCTCTCTTGCTGCTGCGTTGCTCGGCTGCTTAAGAAACCCTTGACCTTGAGTTCAGATTTCAGAAGAAGCACGCCAAGCAGGAAGCAGCTGGCCATCATCTAACTCTGTCCCCTCATCAGATCTACGCCCGCCGTCTTAGCTACTCAGCTTTTCTCGCTGGCATCTCCTCTTGTTTGAAAATAAACAAGGGGACCAACCAACCGTGAGATGTTGTTATTGATCTCTCTCTCTTCCTAGCTAGCTAGCTAGCCTGGATCCATGGACTCCCCGCAAAAAAAGCTCGGATCCACCATGGACAGCAAGACGCCTCATCTGCTGCATGTGAGCGTGACCGTGAGCGTTCACTCTGTGCATTCGGTTTATTTGGTTTACATGGTTCGGTTTATACGTTTTTTCGGGTTTTATGGTATTAATACTTCGGTAAATACGGTATAAAATTAAAATACGGTTCGGTTTCGGTATATATCAAATTATTTCGGTATGGTTTTGGTATATACCATAATAACCAAAGTTGACGCGAATTTGAAAACGACGTAATAACAATTTACAAATTTATGACTCAAAACACATACTATTTTACACAAATAGTATATAACTATATATACAAGTATATATGCATGAATGGATTTATCCCTTGATAGTTATGGACGTTCTTAGCATTTTTTAAAGAGAAAAATGACTATGTTACGAGAAAATGTACGTGCTTGGCAGTGGATTTGACTCATGTAGAAGAATAATGATAACTTGTATGGTTGTTCACCTCAAGAAATATAAATTTATTTTTTACTTCGGTTTATTCGGTTAACCATTCGATTTTTCGATATATACCATAAAAACCAAAGTTCAAAACGGTATGAAAAGTTCATACCATATCAAAACCATAAACCATAAAAATCGTAAAATTGGTTCGGTTCCGTTTTATTTTCGGCATGGTTTTTCGATTCGGTTTCAAAATGCAGAGAGTGAGTGAGCGTGACCGCGGCCAAGAACAAGACCCCGATTGCTGTCCGGCAGGCCAGCGCTTGGGTGCTCTTCACGGCCTTTGTCTTCCTCGTCTCCTACGCGGCTACGCCCTGGGCTACGCAATCGGCCACGCGTTCGACCACTACCACGTCTTTGATATTCGGTTTTAGGTTTTGATGCATGTATCTAAAATTCCATTGTATGCCAGAAATGTACAGTAGTAGTTTGTTTCTCGTAGAGCAGTTTTCGGGAGCTGGTTGCTGGGCTAAGTTTCAGCTTGCTAGGCAGTTTCCTAGTTGTGTCCGATCAAGTAGTTTCCTAGAGCTGTGCAAATGCAACTTAAGGTTAGTCAGGTTCTGTAGAATTCTGCACTGATAAACTTCTCATCATGCAATAGTCATTTATTTATCCTGTGACATCTCTCGCTTAAATGCAGATACCCCTGCTTTTTGAGACAAGGGAAGGAGGCCCTATTTTGCATTTTGGCAAGCAACGCTACCTCTATATATACCATATTTTCTGGGCCCGTTATCAACTTGTGAATCATATCATATCATGTTCCAAACTTAAGTAGTGTTGTATTCAAGCTCTGAATTTCAGACTAGCACACAGACACAGACACCTCACACTGCAGCAGTACTACTCCTCTCTCAGTTCCCGAATTCAGCCAGGGGATACCAAGTAACAAATCAAGATGGCAAAACTAAACAATGTTCAGTTGAGCAGTGACTTGTGCACCACAGAATCTGCCCTCTCTTCTCCCTATTTTCTCAACATCACACGGTCACCGTGATGCTGGATATATATAACGTACGGAATTTCACCAACATTAATCATACGGAAGCTGGACATAATTGACGTACTTATGTCTGATCATACAATACTACAGAGGAAAGTTCGAACACATCAAAGAAAGCACAATTATATAGGCCCCACTACTACGCGATGCAAATATACCAACTACTTCCTCCGTTTCAAAATAGATGACTCAACTACAAAGTAGGGTCATCTATTTTGGAACGGAGGGAGTAGTATATAGTCGATCGAGTGCGGGCACATGCACCCAAAGAGGAATCGTGGCGGATCGGCGTAGATGAGGAGGCGGACGGCGATGGCCCACATGCATACACGGCAATCTTGACTTAATTTCCTATGCCATAATTCCACTAGATTAATTATAGAAACATATTTACAACTTGGTGTGCATATATATTCTGATCTAAATCCCCGCCCAAGCTACACTAATTTAATGAAACTTATGTTGATCATCTCGTTATGTCGTACATTCTCTGAGCAAAATAGTTTAGAGACATGGTCATTTCATACGTGAGCATGTGAGGGACTAATATGCTAGGATTTTTCATGTGTTCAAAAATAATTAAGCAATGACCATCTTACTATGTTAAAGCAACTAGCTTGGGTGGTGCAGGAACATCTGAATTGTTAATTTTTTAAGGCAGACCTAATTCGTGCGGAGGAGCTGGTCTCTTTCCGGACAAAGTAAAGAGAAAGAAAGAAAAACAATAAAGAATGACTTAGATTTATTGTCCTCGTCTAAAAATTATAAAAACTTATGAGCAGAGAGAAAAACTGAAGGTAATGCCTTGGAAAACACATGATGGCTCACCACTTTAAGCCACGATGAAGGCATGCAGCCCATTACATCACCTTCTTTTTCCTTTTGACACGCTTTTCGAGTAGATGATATGGGTCAAGAAGACCATCCATACCTTTATAGCCCCACCATCCATTCTCAACAAAGATAAATCCCTGTCCCAAATACTTGTTTTAGATATGTCCAGACATGATGTATCTAGATAACACGCAACCTAGCTAACTTAAAGTTTAGGTTACATCCGCTAATGACATACTCCCTCTGTAAATTAATATAAGAGCGTGTAGATTACTACTTTAGTATTCTAAACGCTCTTATATTAGTTTACGAGGGAGTAGATATTAAAAGGAATCAAACGATTCAATCAAATGTTGTACTCTAGAAGCTAGCTAGCTTATCAAAAATGATTAATGAGCCACCCCACCCTGGGAATCACGCGCAATAGTTGAAAATGCAAATGACCATGTGCATGTGTGCGTTTGATGAGCGAGCCATTACTCGCATTTCGGTACATATGGCCCGTGGTTTCCTCTGTCCAACGTCACTGCCGTTCATGAGACCATTAACACATGCTTGCTTGTTCATCGACTCACCTGTGTCTGCCTCCTCCTCCTCAAAAAAGAAAAAGAAGAAAAACTCCCCTCTCCTCGCAACCAAGAAAGGGAATGCTATACTCCTACCGTGCACCTCAGGCTTGGCCGCGCACTGCCCGACACGTCACTTTGCTAGTTTG